>NC_141553.1:14757500-15057500 GCF_021556685.1 Rattus norvegicus | reverse complement strand
TGCTGGATGATTTTTCTCCTGCAGATCTTAAATCTGATCCTTCTCCCTCCAAGTCATAGTGACTCTCCTCCTCTTCCTCTCTCCCTTGTTCCCTTGCCCACACTATCTAAAAGTCCTGCCTCCATCTCCCTGCCCAGCCATTGGCTGCACTGCAATTCTTTTTAAAATTATTATTATTATTATTATTATTATTATTATTATTATTATTGTTGTTGTTGTTGTTGTTGTTGTTGCTGTTGTTGTTGTTGTTGTTGTTGTTTTACACTCCAGATTTTATTCCCCTCCCGATCCACCCTCCCAACTGTTCCACATCCCATACCTCCTCCCCACCCCAACCCCCACCCCCAGTCTCCACAAGGATGTCCCTACCCCATCCACCCCTCCCACCCCACCCACCCCACCATACCTCCAAACTCCCTGGGACCTCCAGTCTCTTGAGAGTTAGGTGCATCTTCTCTGACTGAACCCAGACCCGGGAGTCCTCCAGCCTCATCTCGGCTGGTGGATGCCGCCAATGTCTGAGAGATCTCAGGGTCCAGGTTAATTGAGACCGCTGATTGTCCTACAGGGTCGCCCTCCTCCTCAGCTTCTTCCAGCTTTTCCCTAATCCAACCAAAAGAGGTCAGCAGCTTCTGGTCATTGGTTGGATACAAATATCGGCATCTGACCATTTTAGCTGTTTGTTGGGTCTTTCAGAGGGCAGCCATGATAGATCCCTTTTTTTTTTGTGAGTGCTCCATAGCCTCAGTAATGGTGTCAGGTCTTGGGACCTCCCCTTGAGCTGGATCCCACTTTTGGCCTGTTGCTGGACCTTCAATTCCTCAGGCTCGTCTCCATTTCTATCCCTTCGGTTCTTTCAGACAGGAAGACTTGTGGGTCAGAGTTTTGACTGTGGGATAACAACCCCATCCCTCACTTGATGCCCTGTCTTTTTGCTGGTGGTGGACCCTATAAGTACCCCCCCCCTTTTGAGTCCTGAGAGTCTCTCACTTCCCCCCTTTGAGTCCCGAGAGTCTCTCACTTTCCAGGTCTCCGGTACATTCTGGAGGGTCCTCCCAACCTCCTACCTCCAGAGGTTGCCTGTTTCCATTTTTTCTGCTGGTTCTCAGGGCTTCAGTCCTTTTCCCCCCACCCAATACCAGATCATGTGCCCCTCCCCCTCCCCATGCCCCTCCTCCCTCCTCCTTTTCCCCTCCCCCTATCCCCTTCCTTGTCCTCCCCTTTCCCTCCCAGGGTCCTCTCTTCCCCCTTGTGGTTGCTTTCTTCTCCCTCCCAAGTGGGACTGAGGAGTCCTCACTTGGGCCCTTCTATAATTCTTTATTACCAATCGAAGCTAGCTGGGGGCAGGGATTCTCGGGTCTGGACATGCAGCTTTTGGGAGCAGAATTAAAACAAGTGTTAGAACCAGTTCTCAATAAATTTGCAACAAACAATAATCTTTTGGTGGAGCTATTATATTTTTTACATGTAGAATCACTTCATTTGCACAATGAGAATAATTTGACTTCCCAGTTTCCCATTTGTCTGTCCCTCCTTTATCCCCATTATAATCGTGCTGGCTAAGACTCCAAGGAACGATGTCGATTAGAGTGGACATCTGTGTTCTTCCCAACTGTACAGAAAACATGTTCAGCTTTCTCTCATTCATTGGCTGGCTATGGATTTTTGATATATAGTGCGTATTATATTTCAGGGGTGTTACACAAATACATAATTTGTTTAGAGTTTTATCATGAAAATGTCGAATTTCATTAAATGATTTTCTTGCATCAATTGACATGGAAATGCCGTTTTTAATTGAATTGCTAAGATGTGTAACATTTATTGATTTGTTTGTTATTAATCCAAACTTCAAGCCCTGAGATAAATCCCACTGGATCATGATAAATTGTCTTTTTCATGTGCTCGCAGAATTTATTTATAGGTATTTTTTTTGATAAGTATTACTTCTGTGTCCATCAAGCTCCTGTGCCTTAATATGTGTGTGTGTGTGTGTGTGTGTTCGTACGCACGCATGCGTGTTTGTGTTTGGTTGGTGTTATGAGAATAATGTCAGTTTCACAATGAGTATTAAGAAATGCTCTCCCTTTTGTTTGTTTGCTGTTTTTTTTTTTTTTTTTATAAAATGTTAGAAAAATAGTGGAAGGTTTTTTGTTGGCTTTTAAGTTGGGTAAAAGTCAACTATGAACACATGTGATTCTGGTCATTACTTTGATGGGAAAACTTGTTTCTATTCAACCTTGTTTTTCTATTGTTGAACAATTCCTGTTATACATGTCTCCCTTCCCTTCGTGTTGGTTATATGCATATCGAAATTTACTATGTGTAGATTTTTCAGGCAGTTGATTTTATAGCTCCTAGTGATACTTTGTATTTCTGTGTATCATTGGCATTGATGTATTTGGACATTTGCTAACTTTTATTATTCATTTTGGGGCCAGAGATGATATCTGATATGACATCTATTTTCTTAATTGAGGTTTAATTTGTGGATGAAAATGTGATCAGTCCTAGCAAGCTGTCTATGTACTCCTGAGAAGAAAGTGTATCCACCAATTATCATGTGAGGTGGCGTGGCCTGTCTGTGACTCTTTGGTCAAAAGTTTCATTGGAAGCTGCTGGTTTTGGTCTGAGTGTTCTGTGATTAAAATGAAGCTATAAAGTTATAAACTATCCTTTCATCAACAGCCATCCCTCTCCTAGATCTAATAATTTTGACGTTGTAAAGTTTGGTTTTTGAGGTCTATATGCAGTACAGTTATTAGAAGTTCTTGCCAAATTGATTCATTGGTGGCATGGATGATAGATAGATGGATAGATAGATAGATAGATAGATAGATAGATAGATAGATAGATAGATAGACAGACAGAGAGAGAGAGATACAGACAGGTAGATAGATAGTCATTGATCAATATATATTAGTTATATGTAATCAGTTATGTGTGATATAATTTTCTATATAGTTTTACAGTGTTAGTCTCTGGGTCTATTTAATCTTCTATACAAATAGTAATTTTTGCTCCTTTTACATACTCTTTGGGATAGTATCCTTTTAAATTTCTTCATTTTGTAGATCCAGTCAGATTCTTGTAGGTGGCTTATCTCTGTGTGAGCTTGGTTTTGATTGAATTATTTAAAAACACCCATTCAGTCTATATCTTTTAATTGGAGAATGTAATGGTTTTATATTTCGTGTTATAATGACAAGTAAATACTGACTAACATTTTGCTCAGTTTTATCTGGTTGTTTGAATGATCTTGTTCTCTTTCTGTCTTTTTTTGTTATTGTTGCTGTTTGGTAATCACAATTTTGATTTTTTTTCTGATATTGACAAAACTTGATTATTTTCTTATTTTTTTGTATTTATTTTTTTGTTTCTTGTTTGTTTTTGTTTTTGTTTTTCCTTTTTTTGGTACTGATTTCATGGTATGCCATGTTTTTATGGTGTTCTCTCTCTGTCTTTCTTTGTCTTTCTCTGTATTTGTCTGTCTCTCTACCTCCATATCTATATTTATATCTATCTATAGCCATATCTTTCCCTCCCTCCCTCTAACTTCTACACATTGGAATTACTTGTTTGCCTGTACCGAAACACCTGACACTGATGGTAGACCCCCTCGATGTTTGTGTTAGAAACTAATTTTGCTCATCTCTGAAGATTAAAACTTTAAATGTGTCAATCATTTCTGCCCTAACCTGTAATGTTTTTTCTGATAAATCTGCCCATACCCTAATTCAGTTCTTTACACAATATCATGCATTTCATTTTATTCTTTTTTTCTAGGACATTGAGTATATTATATTTAAGAATACTTACTATTGTCAAATATATTTCAGGTCCTTCAGATCCTATACCTAAATATCTCAGGAATTGGGAAAATTCAAGTTTTGATTTTGTTCCATTCCCCAGATCACTTTCTTTGTCTTAACCATCAGGAATTTGCATAATTTAGAAAACTTGTTCATATGATTCTACCTCATTAGTCTCATTAGTCTTAGATGCTTTCTAGTTCTTTTGAATTTTAAATGATTTTTCAAGACAGGGTTTCTCCCTATGGCTGTCCCAGAACTCATTCTGTAGACCACGGTAGCCTAGACCACTCAGGGACCCAGTTGCTTCTGCCTCCCGAGTGCTGGGATGTAACACCACTGTTTTTCATTTGTCTGTTGTCATTTCCTAAAGCCTTAATTTTCACCTGATGGAACTTTTAAGAAGTTCTGTCTTTAAGATACTCTTTCTTCTGCTTGACCAACTCAATTGGCAGAGGAGCATGCTGCTGTCATGCATTTGACTTTGTGAGTTCTTCTGCCCAAAGTTAGTACTTCTGGAACACAATCTCTGTTCTCTTGTCGAGTTTCTCACTTGAATTGTGCTGTTTTTTTTTATATATATATATATATAAATTCTTTACATGTTTTTGCATTTCACAGACCTTTCATAGAATCCGTTTTTAAATGCTCGGTTAGACATAAAATGAATTTTGTTTGTTTGCTTCTTTGTTGGTAAAATATTTTATTCTCCCTTTGGGCTAGCACATGTCCTTACTTTTTATACTACTTGTTCTGATATCTGTTTATCTGTCAGATAAGTTGTTTAAATTGTAGAGGTTTCACAGTAAATAAATTTCTCCTAAAAATGCATTGTAGGGTGTGGATTTGGTTTCGGCTGGATGTCATGATAGAGTCTCTATGTAGCATCTGTGACTGCATTTGATAGTACTGGGAGCAGTGTATTCAGCAGTGTCTTAGTTAGGGATTTACTGCTGTGAACAGACACCATGACCAAGGCAACTCTTTTTTTGTTTTTTGTTTTTTGTTTTTTGTTTTTTGTTTTTGTTTTTTGTTGTTTTTTGTTTTAGGAAAACACTTGCAGTCCAGGTCCTTTATTTCCTTTGTGTACATTAGACCATGAATCCATATGGAGTGGGCCCCAGCAGCTCAGGCTCCTTCCCGTTAGTCCTCACAAAGTGGGCTTCTCTAGGTGGCGCAGGCTGACGCTTCAGCTGAACCCCGGTGCCCTTCTCTTTGGCTTCCTTTTTCTTCTGATCATTCTCCTTCACCTGCTTCAGGAAGCCGTCTCTGCTCTTCGAGTGCTTGATGTGCTCAATCTGCACATTGATCCTCTTGGCCAGAATCTTGCCTTTAATTTGCTTGTTTACAATGATGCCCCTGGCATGCTGGGTGACATTGTAGACTCTTCCGGTTTTGCCGTGGTAACACTTATTGGGCATTCCTTTTTGAATAGTGCCCATTCCCTTGATGTCTACAATATCACCCTTCTTGTAGATTTGCATGTATTTGGCCAAGGAACAACTCCATGTTTCCTAAAAGGTCTTGAGAACACATACCGAGTACCTCTCCTCTTTCCTTTTGTGTTACTGGAAGATGCTGCCCTGGTGGAAAGCCCAAGGCAACTCTTACAAGGACAATATTTAATTGGGGCTGGCTTACAGGTTCAGAGGTTCAGTCCATTATCAGCAAAGTGGCAGCATCTAGTCAGACATGGTGCAGAAGGAGCTGAGAGTTCTACATCTTCATCTGAAGGCCACTAAGGGAATACTGTCTCCCACATGGTTAGGAGGAGGATCTTAATTCCTATATCCATAATGATACACTTCTTCCAACAAGGCCACACCTCCAAATAGTGCCATTCCCTGGGTCAAGCATATTCAAACTATCACAAGCAGTAATTCAGAGGATCATTCACTTTGAAAAGCCATGAAGAGAAGGTACACACAATTCTGGGAGTAGAACACCCTTGTGATAGGAGCTTACAGTGTACATGTCTGTCTCTACACGCTGGTGTGGATATAACCACTCTAGTATGTCAGGCAGGTATACTGAAGCACACCTCACCTAAAACAGGGAGCAATCTATTATTCATGGGCTGGACAAGGGTCAACCTCTGGCCTTATGCATGCATGCTATAGTTTAAAAGGGTAGACACACAGCAAGGTGGAATGCTGCCCTGTATATATGTCAGCCTTTAAAGTATGTTGGGGTTAGGGATGCTGTAAATGTCTCCGGGCTGTATGCCCATTTAGTGCCTGCCAGTTTGTAAGTTACAAAAACGTTGAGTCAACACAGCACACAAGGAGACTTGAGCATTGGTATTTGTGGGAACATTGTTGGCTTTGGTCTCTTGCGGCACTCCCCAGCTGTAGCCTGTGAAGAAAGATGGAGTAGACGGAGGAAAGAATAGGTAGATGAGTAGTCAGCTATATTGAGCCACGGGTGTATGCTCTGTGGACACGAGCCTGTATTTACAGAGTCCACGATGCCTATAGCATCTCCTGTTAATAAAACTTACAGGAGCACCAACGCGCGTGTAGCCTATCATTCAGAAGAACATCCCATGCAGCACATGACTGTATTTCCTTTAAGCAAAAGTCGTTACGATGGGAAGAACTGGACTACGATATTAAATTTCACAAAAAAAATAATTGTGGATCTGCACGAAAGTAATCTGCCATTAAATAATGTAAAATGTGGAGATTAGATGGTATACTACACTCACGCTTACATTTTGGAAGAAAGGAAACTATTATTTGCTGACTGTACATGGGGGAAGAAGGGATAAGAAGTGTTGTACTGCAATGTTTTAAACAGCTGAGACTATAAAATTCAAATACAAAGAGTTCCAGAAATATGATAAAAATATTTGGGAGGAATATTAAATGTGAAACTCTGTTTGGATATCTACTTGGGATTGAATGTATATGTTCCCCTCGGATTCTTGGAGTGAAGCCTAAATCCTCAATGGGTGGTATTTGTAGGGTTTCTGGGAAAGAATTTACTGCCGTATATGAAGGACTCATACAGGGAATCATCGTCCTGATAGTCAAAAGCAAGCAAGCAAACAAACAACAGCAAAATAGACTAGGAATCTCTCACTGTACAACAGCTATGTACAAACCAGAAAGAGGGCCCTCAGTAGACACCAAGTCGGTAGCTGCATTGACTCAGAACTTTCTAACTCTTGGAGCTATGAAAAAAAAAAATATCACAACACTCCAGCCTGAACTCTCAACACATCTCCTGAAGAAATTGACCGAGTGGTTTGATGTATATTTTGAAATAAGTATATATTTGCTATTTCTTCATGTTTTGGTTTTGCCACCAACGTTCCAGCCTAGAGAAGGAAGGGTTCATCCACTCTCGCTCATAATGTTCTTGACAGCCTGTGCCTATGGACTTTGACAGAACATAATGGTTGTGCAAGTGAAGGGGAGATGATCCTTAATTGTAAGCAGAGTCAGGAAGATGGCAAGAACCAGATATCTCCAAGTTCCTTCTATAAGAGGGAGGTCTTCATAGTAGGACCTACCTCATAAAGCTTTTGGCATCTCCCAATTAGGGTCCAACCTCTAATGCATGAAACTTTGTTGAGGTTACTTCTTACACAACAGGAACTAGAAACACACAATATCTTGAGGATTTAAGTATTATTTAAAACAGTGGGATTAGACTAGCAAACCAGGCAAAGAGATTGACACTGAACAAAACATGAGAGGGATGTGCAATAGTGTAGAATGTAGTCCCCTAACAAGTAGAGCCGGGGCTGACTCTGCCTCTGTTGCCTCCCCTGAGATCCCTTTCTCCTAGCTGGGCTGCCTTGTCTGGTCTCCTTGAGAGGGGATGCACTTAGTCCTGCTGAGGCTTGATGTGCCTGGGCAGGGGTGGGGGTAGGGGTGGGCATTCCCTTCTCAGGAACCCTTTGTTAACCACACAATTCCGAAAGCAAAAGAAGCAGGTGGGGAGCTGTACCCTTCCGGTGTATTATTTTCAACCGTTTTATATCTCGAAACGTATTTTTATTCTGTCCTCTAGTTAGTCAGACTACAAATTTCAGAATGGCGTATTGCATATAACACCGACGTCACATGTTTGGAATATGTAATATGTAGACCTCTTGAACATAATCTTATTTTGAGGGGTGGTTTCTGTATCAGAATAAAATGCTGAAGCAACACTCCTTCTCATAAATAGGGCATACGTATTCATCTATACCAAAACGTATTTGTGACTATACCATGTCATCAGAGGCCCGACAGCTTAACACCAGGAGAAAGCACACGCTTCAAGACAGTCCTACATAGGGCAGGTGCACTCACACAGTTATACATGTGGACAAGACATCCACACATGAAAGAAAAAAATAAAGGAAAAAAATTTGTTTCAATAAGAGTAAGATACTATTGGGCTAAACTGAAGATTTCCATTCTGGCTCTCAAGTAATTAAAAGCATCAGTCCGTCAGTCAGGACCTGTTTGCCTCAGTACCTGGGCAGGGGTTATCTAAATCCACTGATCTTGGATTTCCTTTAGAGTCCCCACAGGCTGATGCTTTGTCTTTTTCTTTTCCCCCTTGATTTATTTACATATTTGCAACCTCCTCCCTTCTTTCCTCCTAGTTCCACCCTCTCAACCCTCCCCCATGTCTCCTTCCCCTTCTCTTCTGTGAAGGGAATGCCTGCCCCCATCCCCAGCCTGCACCCCAAGCCCTGGCACATCAAGTCTCAGCAGGACTAAATGCGTCCTTGCCCACTGAGGCCAGACAAGGCAGCCCACCTAGGAGAAAAGGGTTCTGAAGGGAGGCAACAGAGTCCTAGTCAGTCCCCCTCTATCTGTTAGAGGACCCGCATGGAGACCTCACTGCACATCTGCTACATATATGTAGGGGGCTAGGTTTAGCCCATACACATTCTTCAGTTGATGGTTGGAGCCTCCCACAAGGGTCCAAGTGAGTTGACTCTGTCTGTCTTCTTGTGGTATCCTTGACCCCTCTACCCTCTCAATCCTTCCTCCCACTCTTCCACAAGATGCCCAGAGCTCTGCCTGATGTTTGTATGTTCGTCTTTGCATCTATTTCCATCTGCTGCTGGATGAAGCCTCTCAGAGGACAGATATGCTAGGCTCCTGTCTACAAGCACAGCAGAGTATCATTAACAGTGTCAGTCTGCACGAGGAAGGTACACTTCACCAGATGGCATCTGATGGCTGCACTCCTCTATAACTCAACAGAACACTGTTTATAGATTTGCCTCTTTTTCTGAATTTTTTTTCTGGGCTCCAAGAATATTGTTTATGTGAATGTTTTTTTTTTTGAGAATTTTCTTGTGCCCCTAAAATGTGTGCATGTATGCATATAATAACGGTTGAGAAAAGGGGATGCTATGAATTTTAAAGAGAGCAAGGAGTACATGTATATGGGAGGGTACAGGAGGAGGGAAGGGAATGGAGAAATTGTATAATTACATTTTGCAATCTCAAAAAGAAAAGGGAAAGAAACCGGGGATTTTACAGCCGATAAATTAAGTCATTTGGTTGAAATGACAGCAAAAGAGTTGTTTTCAAAGGTACTGTTTGTCCTTCAAGCAATAATTAAAGAAAAACTTAGCTCTATTAGAGCTACTAAATTGAGCATGTATCAGCAAATGAATGGATAAATGCCATCCCTTGCTATCTGTCCAAAGTCAACATCATTCAGTTATTTAGCCTGAGGTCAGTGGACAAGCAAACATCAGTCAGCATCTTCTGGGTACCAAGCTAGTGAGTTCTTGGATCTTCCCAACACCCACTGGGAGTTCTGCCTCTCTCTGCGTCCACTCCAGCATTGCCCTCCATAGGTCTGCATTTCTCTTACCCCATGTATAAGCGCTGGGGTTTCACACACTAAGTAATGCTGTCCTGATAACTCTTTATCAAGGGAGAATGATAACATCATCTCTAGATGTCCTTCCCGGATTATTTCACAAGGATCTGAAAACCCTGCATTTGAATTAACTATTTTCATTTGCCCTTTGCTCCCTGGTACCCAGTAGGCAGACCAGGCAGAGGTTTATCTGTACTGTTCATGACTGAGCTTCCAGTGTTTGACATTGGTGGAAAGCTTCATAAATATAAGGCTAGCAAAGGAGCAAATACGGCATTCATTATTTTCCTTTTTAAAACTTGCGTATTGTGCCTCAGAATAGATGATAACCAGGGATAAACATAACAGCTTTCTCCAGAGCCCCCCAGTGGATTCCAGGTCCCATGAAGATACGGCACATTTGCTATTTATTACATACAATTGTTACCACACTTTTCAAAAATCTTGAAAAGGGGGGGCCAATTTTTCCCCTGGATTTATGAAAGATAAATATATTAAAAGCATTTTCAAGGAGGAAGAGTGATTCTTACCTATCACATGAAAAATGAGTAAACTTTCTGTTTTCAAGAAAATAGGAGTCACTAATTAATTATCTCTAGACTTAAAAAGCCACAGCCTTCAGTCAGGTAGAACACAGAGTACTCTGGTAGAATAAGGATAGGATTGGGAGCGTAGCTGCAGTCCTGCCTTTTCATCTACACATAAAATTCCCGTGAGCCTTAGACAAAATTGTAACTTATGAACGCCACAGAAGGTTGATGTCAATAAAGTCATACAGATCCCACCCTCACTAACATAGAGGTTAGTCACTCCTGCATATTAAAGGATTCACAGGTTGGCCTGTGAGAGAGCACAATGGGTAGAGGTGCTGCCACCAAGTCTGATGACGAGAGTTAGGTACCCAGGAGTAGGAAACTTGTCCTCCACACTCATGCCTGGTCACGTATGACCCTAAATATATTTGATATATAACATATACCAATATATAATATGTTAATATATATGTCAGCATATAATATGTTATATAAATATAATTTATATAAGTCATGAATTTATATAACATATACACAAATTAATATATTTATTAAATATGAATAATTATATATTGATATATTATAATATATAATATAGTTAGTTTTATACATATATCATATATTTTGATATGTCATATATATATATGTGTGTGTATATATATATATGATTCAATACCTTGAGGTGGGAGTATAGCTCAGTGGCAGAGTGCTTAGCAGACAGAGGGCCCAGGGTTCTATTCCCAGCAGCGCAAATAAAAGATTCATGATCGATCAAGTCTTAATAATGTTTACACAGAATACCTGTTTCAGAATTTATATCTTTGCAATTTTAAAAACTTAAAGTGATAACCTGTCCTGGAAAAAGAAAGGAAAAAGAGCAGCAAACAAGAGGAAAGCAAGCTCACCTAAAAGCCAATGAGCAAACACAACGGGGTTTGGGAACAGGGACAAGGAAGCAAGTAGCAAACGTTTTAGTGTCACAGCAAAGGGAATAGTCAATGAGTAAAGTGACTTTTATGAAATTTGCTGTAGTTAACGTCATAAAATTTAGAACTATATATCACATTAAGATAGAACGTTCCCTAGGTTTTCCTTATATTTTTCTGTATATGTTTCATTTTCTTTGTATGGGTGTGCATACAGCATAGCATTTACCTGACGGAACAAGGCCTGGGCCTTGAAGAGATAAACACTTTGTTAAGTTAGCTGAGGGCTGATCATTGTGAGGGTGTAAGAGCAGAACCTGGGCTTGCTGCTAAACACTATTTACTGCTCTCCCGGAAGTAAGTTCAAGGAAAGAACCTGGCGCAGTCATCCGGATACGGCAAGCACTTCAAAAGGAGCCAGTGGGATTTGCCAATGGGCTAGACTGGGAGTGAGGCTATGTGACTGAGGTGGAAGTAAGAGAAATGTGTCAGCCCGAGAAGGGAAAAGCATGCAGGATGTAGGGATAGAAGATGAGCGGAGACAATGAGGGCATTGCTCCTCTCTGAGATGTGAGGCAATGAAAGTAATGGGTTTGTTTTATTACCCTTCCATTTATTCATTTGTGTCTATAGTGGGTCGTATGATCATCCGCATTCTATAGTACAATAGAATGGTCAGAGGACACATTGTGCAGTACTCATAGAGTTGACTACTGCAGGAGCCAGTTATGTTCTTGCACCATGTAGCTCCTGGGCCATGTAGGCTCTCTTGCATGTACCTTGACTCCCAGCCATGTTGCTAGCCCAGCAACAGACTCTTCATTAGTTTTATAAATGAGGCAGATACAGAAGAATATGAATCACAGAGGTGAACTGGCCATGCGTGAGGCAGATTAGATAGAATCTTGTCATTCTATGGTTGTTTGTCACAAACTGAAGTGTAGCTATAGAGATGTTCCTAGAGACTGGGAGCATGTTGTCCTGTAGGAGTTTCTAGTTATGGCTGTTCTGTGGCTATTTAGAAGGATGTTACACATTCTGGTCATATGTCATGTCAGATAGGTTGACCAACCAGTAGAAATAGCTTCCCTGTCCACTGTCCTGTTCAGGATTGCATGTTGAACCGCAATTGTCTCATATACTTATTATATTACCAAAATCCAGTAAACACCACTTTCCTGTGTCCTCTGACTCTAAGGCACAACCTGGACTAACTGGTAACTTTCCAGGGCGCAGCCTGGTATCTAATCAGTAACAGACAGTAGCTGTGTCTGACCAGTGACAGATACAGTTCGTCTCAGCCTGAGTACACTCCCCTCTCCATAGAATAAGATCAGAGAAGTCCCTTGACATCCTTCACAAGTTATATAGGTAACGTTTAATGTACCTCTTTACATTTCAGACATAGATACTTAAAAAGAGCCATTTATTGACTTATAGAAATTAACTTTTATTATTATTACATCCCCCTGACCCCCCCTCACGCACACATAAAATTCTTTTTACTGTCAGAAAGTACAGGTACATGTCAGAAAATGCAAGGTTCAATATAAAACACTTTATCCAATCTCTTGACAGTAGGCCATACTTTGTTCCTTAACACTAATAGTTTGAACATTCTGTAACTAGTTTGTAATTGAATTATGTTTTCTTCTCCGAAGGCAACTGATCGAGAGGGAGACCCAATCACATATGCCATCGAGAATGGAGACCCTCAGCGAGTTTTTAATCTTTCAGAAACGTAAGTTACAAGGGAATGATTAATACTTGATCGCCCCCTGTTAATGTCAAGCAGCATGCTGTTAGCAAGAGGATAGACTTTCAGCTGTTCGTAGTTTGATTTTTACATTTTTTCCTATGAATGTTAATGAGCACTGGGGGGGTAATTCTAAACTCAAAACCTTTCCCCGGGGACTATTTGTTTATCTTAAACAATTGCAGGAAGTAAAATCCACTGAGGTGGAAAAATTTCACTCACAGGCAAATCCTGGGACTAATTAGACGCCTGTAAAGTTGTCAGCAGCTCATAGTGACTAGGGCATTTCTTTAAGAGCACAGCATAACTCATTCATTTGAAGAGAGGCTTGGCAACCGGGCTTGATACATCTCATCTAAGATGCAATACAATCGAAACACCATTTTGGCCTTTCTGTTCTCAAGTCACTGGAGATGACATTCGAGAAAATGGTTAATGTATAGACATCACCTGCTTCTATTCTGCACCTTGATGACAGTAAAACTATTAAAAGAGCAGAACTGAGAAACTGCATCTACTGCTAGTGTCCCCTCTCACTGACTGAAAGGAATAGCAACTTAGTCACAATAGGATGGCCACTGCTTCTGTCTCTAGAACATTTGGTTCTTAAGTGGGCCATGTGTGGGTCTGTTAATCTTACAACAAAACAATTTTACATAGAGTAGGACTTAATGAGAAAAAGTCAAGCCATTTCAGAAAGCCATAGGTAGTCAGTTAACAGTTTCTTCCACCTCTCTGGATTAAAAGAAGGATACATAATTTCTCCTTAAGGAGAGAAAGTCTTAACTATTTGAAATGTCTTCCACAGATACATTAAAATCATAAGTTGGACACAGTTTATAATTCCAATTAAAAGTAAAACTATGTAAAGGGCTGTTCATTGGAACTGTAGCAGTGGTAGGGTAAGAATCCACACCAAGACTGAGCTATAAATCCAGAAACACCCTAGCACTTAACAAATGGGGCTAGAATCCATGCTATCATGAGAGCTACCCTCTTAGCAAGTGGGTGTTGGCCACAGTGAGAAAAAATGAAGTCCAGTCTTCACACCATTCTTAAAAATTAATTGAAAATGGGTTGCAGGTCAAAATGAGTAAGACTTCAGAACTCTTAGAAGGAAAAGCTTACCACACGAATTAAGCACTGTGCCGTCTACACATGTAGAACAAAATTCTCGTCCACTGAAACTCATCCACAAATTCCAAAAGAAATATGTCTCAAGAGGCAACATCCATTAAAATGAAAGGCCACCTACACAATTATATAAAATACTTTAGGTAATGTATATGATAATAATCCTATAACAAAAATACGTTAAAACTCAAAAGGAAAAAGAACCTGATTAAAAATAGACAAAGATTTGATGAGACATTCTTCTTCCCCATTTATTCCCTTTCCACCCTGCCTCTCTCTGTGTGTACACATGTGTGTATGTGTGTGAGTGTGTGTACATGTGTGTATATGTGTGTAAATGGTAGGCAATATAGCAAATGCAAATTAAAGCTCTAAAGATGTAGAAGGAGGTCCTGTCCAGTTAAAAAGAACAGGAAAAGCGAGAAGGAGCCAAAACCTGGAAACACTGGAGCCCTCACAGGTTTCTATGTAGCATCTATGCCTTAGAAAGTTACAGATTGTCTCCACATGTTAAATATAAAATCCATGTAACTAATTATCTCCATGTCTACTCAGCAGAACTAAAGTTGGACCTTTGTGTAAAATATGAAAAATAATCCTCATTGCAAACATGTGTACAGACAGAATAGAAACGGCTCACGTATCCCTCCACTAATGAGTAAGAGGTGTTGTTAAGCTACGCAATGGGTTATTATTATTCATTGATAAAAGGGAATAAACAGCTGGGACACAAGTCAGTATGGACATACCTTGAAAACACATATATAAAGATATTAGCTCATAATTAATCCAAAATTATCAGATAATTCTATTTCCATTTCTTGAAAATACACAGAAAGAGCACATGCATGCACACGGGGACATATGAGCATTGGCATGCACACACACACACACACACACACATACACACACATACGCACAAACACAGACGCACACAACTCGCTGACACACACACAAACATACACACAGACACATACACAGAGACACACACACACAAACATGGACACAAGCACACAACTCAGACACAGACACACAGATACAGACATACATACAACTCACTAACACACAGACATGCACACATGCATGTGCACATGTACATGCACACACACACACACACACACACACACACAACTCCTCATGGGGGAAAGTCGGGAAATAATGAGAGTGAACAGGATCTATTTAGCATGGCTCTTTTCATCTTTCTATTTAGCAGATGTATCTGTTCCCCCCTTTGCTTTGTATGTCTGCACGGTATTACACTATGCACACAGACCACAATGTCTTTACTCTTTCATTAGTGGGTCTTTGAGTGAAATTTATCCGGCTTGGTTATTGACCCTGTGGTACATATAGGTGTGTATTCAAGTACATGAGTCGGGCTTGTTTGCTTTGACTGTATACATAGAGGGATAATTGCTGGGGCACATTGTGATTTGGTTTCTTAATTATTTGAGGAATTGCTGAATGCTTTCATCAGGGTCTGAATCATTATATCCTCAGCACCCAATGACAAGTTTCTGAACCATTTTGCCTTCTCACTGGCAACGTAGGAGGATTCTAATCTCCCCGTAATACTGTTAACAGCGACTTTTCTTCTTTGACCGTAACTCTCAGTAGGTGTGAATTGGTAGTTCTGTGTGGCCTTTATTTGCATGTCCCACGTGAATACATAATGAAGCTGAACACCTCCATGAACCCATTCCCCAGATACTTTCCTTGGGAAACCATTGGCTTAGGCCTTTGTTACTTACCTGAGTCCCCTCTTGGTTAGTTGTGTGAGTCCCGTAGGGTTCTGAAGCCACATGCTTGCTGGATACAGAATGTCAAAACATCTTCTTTATCGTCTTCCCACTTCCTTGATGATGCTATCTGATGCAAAATTTTATACTTTTGATAAAGTCCAATATAATTCCTCTATCTTTGCTTGGTATGTATCTGGCATCTTCTCCCATAAAGGCACTGCTGAATCCAAGTTGTAGTAGTAAATATTAAACAATTACGAATGGTTCCAGGCACCAAGCCACACTACTTCCTGCTACTCTCTGTCCCAGCAGTCTCCCCACCTCCATGGGTAGTCCCATGCAATGGTCCTTACCTTGCGGCTCTCTGCTGTGGACTCTGCTCACATTCCCAGCAACCCAGTAAAATCAAAACTCTAGAGGCTTGTAATTTATTAATCAGATTTATATCAGTAAATTCTCACTCCATAAAATATCCACATAATAAACTCAGAACCAATTGATATCGATATAAGCTGCCCACCTAGATAAGACAAGTTGTCCTGTAGTTATCCATCCCTCATAAGATATTCATAGCTACCTGTCGCCACTTAAAGCTGCACAGAGCTGGGTCGTCCTTCTCCTCCGCCATCTTGGTTCTTCTCCTCTTCTCTTATCTCTCTGCCTTTTCAAAAACTCTGCCCCTGCCTTTCTTTTTCACTGCCTAATCACAGGCCTTGCCTTATCTTGTGCCTACCCTCACCTGCATATAGACATCAAGCCACACCAAGTCATCAACATTGTCCGTGGTGTTTGGTTTCACTTCCTACAATTATATGATTAACACATTTGAGTGAATTATTGCATGCCTTTGAGTAGAATCCTTCAAACGTATTGTATATAGAGTTCAGTTTTCACACAATGGTTGGTTTAACATACATTTTCCTGTCGAGTGGTTTCGATACCTTTGTTGAAACTTTGCCATAGACATAACAAGTCAATTCAGTTTTGTTCGCTGGATATTCCAACCCTGTTCGTGATGCTCAGGAGACCATCCTGTAAACTGTGTGCTAGGTTCTTCTCCTAGGATCGTGAGGATCAGGTGTGCTTGGTGTCTGGTGACAGGGTGCTTTCTCACCTTCGGTCATTTTAAAGAGCACCTGGTGCTTTTCTTCCTTGTATGAGTTCAAGTAAGAGAAGTGAAGTGCTGAATGCCATTTCTTGGAGCCATTTCTTAGCAAGCGTTAGATAGGACAGCTGTAATCCATTGTGGAAAAAATATAGGTGTATACATACGTAGAGTCTAGAGCATGAGTTCTCTTTACACTCTCGAGACCAATGGTTCTCAACCTTTCTCACACTGTTAATTAAAACCCTTCAAAACAGCCCCTTGTGTTGTGGCAATCTCCAACTATAAAATTATCTTTGCTATTTCGTAACTGTAATTTTGCCCCTGCTATGAGTTGTAAAGTGAAGATCTGGTACGCAGAATTATCAGATATGTGACCCCTGCCCAAGGGTCATTTGAACCCTGAAGAGGTCGCACACACTCACAAGTTGAGGACCATTGTTCAAGACCAATGTGAGCCCGAGAGAATAGAAGCAAAAAAAAAAAAAATAGCACCCATCATTGTTAACTTGCCTTTGTCTCCTTTGCACCGTCATTTGGATTCCGTACATATCTGACCGTCATAGTTCCATCCAACGTGGGTCTGACTCTGGCTGCTTTGAAGCTCTGATGCTCTGTGGGAGAGGTGCTGTCTTAGAATTGCCCCCTTCACGACTGCCTTCACTTCTGAGTGGTGTTTTTTAGTTCTGTGAAAATTAGCACTATTAATGGGGTTATCAGAATCAATGCTCATGTACCATGCAAAGATTTTATTGGATTGATTGGTTGATTGCACTCCTAGTTCGGGACATCTTTCCTGGCCTGGTGGCCTCCACCAACTTGTGGGAATATTCCCCCTGGCCAGCTTTATCATGAGAGATGTTCATATTTTCCATGGACATATCCTTCTGCTCTGAATACTCAAAGACACTACCTTTCATTCCCTTGACAACTCACCATCATCTGCTTCCACCATTGAGGCAGAAGGCATGTAGCCCTTCTTCTCTGTTGTGCTTTATAAAAAAAGAAAAAGAAGCCAGGGAAATGTTTGGTAGAGGTGCAGTATAGTGGAGGGCGGAGGTTGCCTCTGTGGGGCCCATGCTGAGGCATCCCTTTTCCCTGAGGTACCAGCCATATGACGGATATATTAGAGAAACAGAGTTCATTTAGAGCATGGGGAGGGGAGTTGAGGGGGTAGAGGAGGCAGAGAAAGACAGAGAGAGGTAAGGGTAGTAGAGGCTAGCCATGAGCACGTGGAGAGAGAGCGGGAGGGGAATGAGGAGAGAAGGGACAGAGGAGGAAGAAGGTAAAAAGAGAAAGAGAAGAAAGAGAGGAGGGGGTAAGCAGTCCCTTTTACAGTGAGTCAAGCACACCTGGCTGTTGCCAGGTAACTATGGGGCAGAGCCTAGAAGAAACACCAACATTCTCCATCATCATATAAATAAGAAAAAAATAGTTATTTATGTAAAAACTGACCCAAGTCAGAAAGTCTAGTCACTTTGCAAGTTCATGCCCAAGGAGAGTTACAGAGGAGTGAAGCAGAATGAGAACAGAAATGATTCATTTTTTTTTCTATATTGAACATGGCTAGGTTGACAGACTCCCCATTTCTCAAGTTGCTTCTAAGTACATTTGAAAAACCTAAACTGCCTTCCTTTTCTATGAGTGTTATCACAGGATGAGATTACGTGCGATATTTGCAGTGTCCAGGGGTGACACAAACCTGAGTACTGTCAACGTGTTCTGGAGGTGGTGTCCAGTTATTTTGACTAAACAGTTTTCAGTCTGCGCTTTGCAGTGCTGTCGCACGCTCTGAGAACTCCCAAAGTCCATATCATCGACAAAAATTCAACCAGATGCGTTACCATGCCAGTGCCTTTGACTCTGTGCTCACTGCTCCTTGTAATGGGTATCATACAAATTCTAGTCTCTGGATGACGCACTTACGTCAAAACAGAGTCTACGTATCAATCAGAAGCAAACTAAGTTTTCCTACTTGATAAATACTCAGTGTTTTATTAAATTAAAGTAAATGTTCTTTACAGTGGGCATTGGATGGAAATGGCATTTGCAACACGTCTAATGGAAAACCCCAAAACACATGTTGAGCTTATTTTGAATTCTAATTTGTTAAAAAATATTACATTGGCGAGAAGTATGCCGGGAAGATATTTATTCTGGGTAGTAAGGAGTAGAATTAAATAATTCTAAGAATGAGAATTTACCCAGCTATTGTTTGGAACTTAGTATGCACACTTTGAGAATCCCTCTAAATTTAGAAAAATAAGAATATGATACAATTTCTAAAATAGCCACCATCATTTATTTAAAATTATGAAATGAGCAGATGAACACTAATTATCATCTATTACAAAGTGTAAACTACACAATTTGATTCTTTCTTACAAAACGGTTGTAAACTTAAATGCGCTTATGAAAATAAAAAGAAATATTAATACCTTGGCACATAGTCTACAGATTTAATATCTCTGAATTATCTGATTTTGCGTAAGTTCTATTAGTGGCAAGTGCCAAGGAAACTGAGCGTTGTCACAGAACTTGTGTCAAAGGGACAGAAAGCCTTCCACCTCCAGCATGAGTGTTTTGCAAGGAACAGAAAAACAGTGTCTGCTCTTTATAAAGCACAAACTCTTGACTGAGAATTACAGTGTTGCTGGGAAATGCTGGGAAACAAAGGAGCGTTTACTTTGAAATGGCGATACACGCGGCAGGTATCTTTCTCCCAGGAAGGAATTAGGTGTGGTGATTTCGTTTTTTTTGCTTGATTTTCCACTAGAATGGGGAGAATCATCACTGCGATCCCATCTGGGTTTACAGCTTCCTATTATTGCTAAGTCACTCGACAGCTTTAAAGAGCCATCCCCGGTCTCAACATGAGTCCTAGAATCCCACTTCAATACTCAGTTTATGATTATAGAGAGCGGATAAAAAAAAAAAAACATCAAAAATAGCTCTTCCCAATAGACCGCCCTCCTCTGCTTTCTACATATGTAAGAGAAAACATGCAATTTTGATTTGTGGGGAGGAATGCCAACCAATGGGAGAGGGGGATAAGCTAAGGTAAGGGGCGAACAAGAGTGAAGGGAAGAGGTGGAAATGGGGAATGAGATGGAAGGAGGAAGATGGGGAGGGGGAGGGGGGGAGGAGGGGGAGGAGGAGGGGAGGGAAGGAGGGGGAGGGGGAGGAAGAGGAGAGAGAACTGCTCTGCAGGGAATCTTCCTATCCAATTCAGAAAGGGGAAAAAATAAAGCTTGCGTGACACTGTTTTTTTGTTTCTTTCTGCCTCTAGCACAGGGATTCTCAGCCTAGGGAAGGCTCTAGATCGAGAGAGCACGGACCGCTACATCCTCATCGTCACAGCCTCAGATGGCAGGCCAGATGGAGTAAGTGTTACCACAGGGACGGGGAAACCAAAGAGTCCTGCATCCCTACATCTCTAAAATGTGTTACAGCCATAGTAGCCCTTAGCCACCCAGGACGAAATGCTCCTTTCTCAAAGGCCTTTCTTAACAGATGGACCCACACTCTGGAAACCGCCCTGGTACCTCAGCCTTTGATTTGAGGAACAGACCCTCGTAATCAGACTCTTACTATTTGGTTACAACTCCCAGGGAATCTGAACTGAGATCTTTCTCTAGAAGGCATCACACTGGGTCAGTCAGAAGCCGCGTGAGGGTGCATTCTGCGGCTTTCTGGATTAAACGTCCTCCGCTGAGCACGATTCTTGCTGAGACGGTACCGTGACAGGTTGTGTGGATGAATACTTTAAGTGCATAGAAAAGTAGATCAATTGAGGCCATAGGTTTGATCACGGGTTACTTGGGATCTGACAAAATCTGAATGATCTCCGCCTTAAGCTGCCTGTAAATTTAGAGGGGTAAATTCCATTTCCCACTTTCTCTAGACCTCGTCGTCAGGCTTAAGAATAAATAAATTGATTTCACCATTCCAGAATTATTTTTATTTGCTTGCTTCGTTTCTTTCCTTTCTTTTAAACTTAGGTGTTTGAACCCAGAGCCTGGCCTGAGCCTCTCCCACACAGATCACAACTACAACAGTCTAGAATTAAAACTCATCTACCTATCCTCTTTCAATTACTCTGGTCACAGCTTCCGCATCTGAATTTCAAAGCCTTGTAGTGTTTCTGACGTTGTAGTACTTCATTCACTAATTTTGGTTTTGATTTCTATTTTATTCTTCCATGTGTGCATGCGTGTGCAGATGTGTGTGCAACTGTGTGGTTGCATGTAAGTACACAAGTTCAGGGCAGAGGTCAACCTCAGGCCTTGGCTTGGGAGCTGTCCACCTTGCTCTATGAGGCAAAGTCTCTCAATGGGAACTGGGATTTCAGATGAAGATGGCAGGCCATGGAGCCCCAGGACCTGTGTCTCAGTACCTCTAGCACAGGGATGCCAAAGCGAAAACACACAAGCTTATAGCAACATGCTAAGCTTTTGATGTGGATTCCTCGTGCTTGCAACACACGGACTTCACACACGGAATCATCTCCACAGCCCATGTTCTTGGCTCCTTTAGTCAACTGCTTATGTGTCAGCTCCACAAAGTTGCTAGGAGCAATTCCGAACCCATGAGATAAATACATGAAGGTCAGCGGGTTCAATAGTAATTCACCCAGTTTCCTTGAAACGACTCCTTTGCTCTTGGGTGAGCGGAAGAGAACGTGTTTCTAACATTTACATCCTAGGGCATTACTGAGAAAAATCTGCCAAGATGAAAACATGTCAAATTAATATTTAATATAATAACCTTCATAAAAATAAAAGTAGAGATAATTGGTCATAAAAAAATCTCCCCTGAAAACACTTTGGGCTTTTGGAAGAGTTTGATAAGGACTTTGCAGAAAATAAAACACACAGTTCAAAGAATATGAGACAAACGGTCGCCTGGAGGAAAACAGCTCAGGGTGGATTTTATGCACAGAACATGTCTGATTTGTAGCTTGCCAGTGTTACATGACGGTGCAGGGGTCAGACTCTCGAGAAGGAACCTGGAACTTGACTCTTGATTAAACATTACTGAGTCTCCTGGCCAGCTATTAGCTGAGCGGGGGTGCTAAGGAAATGGAGGAGGAGTTATTTAAATGACCATTTAAAAGGCATAATTAGAGTGATGTGACATTTAGGCATCAGGAAAAAGCAGAGGCTACGCATAGCCTCGGGGTAAGTCACAGTGTCATTTGGAAACTAACAGCTGAGGATATTTAAGGTCTATCCTTAAAAATAAAATGCCTTAGACAGGGAAGAGACCAGCCAGCATGTCTAGTGTCTGGACCAGGCACCATCTGCTAAGCTCATCCATGCAAGCTGCATACCACAGCTACTCTGTTACAACAGGGCCTTTCTGTCACTCACCCGTGTTTCTCAGCTCTGCTTTCCCGGTCACAGCCAGTCTAGGTTTCCATTTTCTCCTTCTTGCCTCATTAAGACCTCATTCAGCTTTAAAAACGCATTGCTTTTGGGTAAGTCCTCGACTGTTTTCAAAAGCTTGTATTGAAAATATTGAAGTCTTGGATTTTTATCCAATTATATCTCCTTTGAATAATTTGATCATATATATTATATATTTGATCTATCTATATCTATATATCTCTATGTATATATACATATATATACATACATATACATACATATATACATACATATGTATATATGCATACATATATACATACATATATATACATAGAGATATATAGATAGATATAGATAGATCAAATATATAATACATATATAATACATATATAATACATATATAATACATATACATATACATATACATATACATATACATATACATATACATATACATATACATATACATATACATATACATATACATATACATATATGTGGGGAAGGTTGTATACTTGAGAATGCAGATCCTGAGGAGTCCAGAAAAGAGCATTAGATTCCCTGGTGCTGAAGTTACAAAGTTACAGGCAGTTCTGAGCTATCCTATGCCGATGCTGGAGCTGAAGTCTGGACCTTGCCAAAAGCAACAAATGTTTTAATCTGTGGAGACTTCTCTCCAGAGCCTGGAAATACATTTTCACAGTAGCCTGTACAGCCAGGACCCGAAGAACAAATGATACGATATATCCTAATGTATTCTGTGGTCTAATGACACTTTTCTTACTGAACGTTTTTAACTTAAATTTTTTTTGTGCAGCCATAATAAAAAAAAAAGGCTTTTAAAATCAATAATCACGAAGTTTAAAATAAGTGAATAATGAACATGAACCAGGGGTACTTAAATTATCTACATAAAAAAATAAGTCAAATGTAATCTGTATGAAATAAATTGCCAGGGCAAATTTATTTTTTAATGAAAGTCCCCTGTCTCACTGAACAGTGGTGGGAAAATAGAGACTACTCACACCGTATTTCTCATTAATTTTAGAGAGGATGTTTTTGAAATTTAATTTGACTTTTTCTAATTTTCCTTTTCTATCTTCATTCAGAGAAATTAGAAACCTTAGGAAGCTAACTGTGGTTTATTTATTATAAATATGTAGATTTCATTAACTATCATAGGCACATCATTTTCACATAATAATAACTGCATCCATTTAGAGTTCCTACTCACTTACGAGCTTGCCAAGGTGGGGCTGGAATAGGTTTTGATGGAAAGTCTTGTGTGTGTTGGTATTTACCCAATTACACTTTATATCGTGTGCTTCAAGTAACCACTTGTCCGTCCTCGGACCCTTGCTTCTATTTTCCTTTGAAGGGCTTTACATTTGCTCTGTCCTTTTAAGAAATGTGTGTGTAGCACTTCTTAGTTCTGAACCAAGCCCAGTCCAACCAAACCACACTAAAATAAAACTTGATCTGAAAACCTGGGCAAACAGTGTTATAGGTTCTTGGATATAAGTTGATCACCACAGATTCTCTTCTCTATGGCGATCCTTCACGTGCATAGAATGTGCCTACCATACCTAGGGTGGCTCAAAGTGTCAGGGCTGGATGGGGTGAGGAGAGGGAACTTGTACTCTGCCTCTCCTCCTCCCGTTATCCCCAGATGAACCTTTTCTCTGTCTCGCCATTAGCAATGATACTCTTTTTTTTTTATTATTATTTTCTCCCTTGGAAAGTCTTCCAGCACAGCCTCAGGAAGGACATTTTTTTCTAAATCACAAAGGAAATCCAGTGACCTGAATAAGACTCCTCAGGCTCTTGGTACTGGAGCTTCGAGAGGTTTGCGGTTAAACACAATATTTTACACGGATGTAAAATACCCTCTCTAGGTAGTGTGCCCACTGCTGACTGTGCACTTTCTTGTTTATTGGCATAAAACAAAGACACTCTTAAGTCATACATCCTAATTCTCTCAACCATTAAAATTCCATATTTATGAAAAGGAATGACCCAAATACGGATAAACTTTTTGTTTAATCAGATGAAGGGACTGCATGTGTAAGTAGCTTTTGTTTTCTTTCCTGGTCATTATTGGGGCTCATGGACTTTACAGCTGGGTAAAACTTCCAATGGCTTTCTCTCCATTGGTAGCTTAAATAACAATGTTTGATCCTATGAGAGCTAGTTCCCACAGAGGAGGCTTTCACATCACTTTCTGGGCTGGGGATGGCGCCTGTGTCTACTTCTCCTTTTAGGTCTAGGACCCCATCTGGTACAGACCAGGGCAACCCCTGTGCAGGCTGCCAGTCTCCTCCTTGAAGTCCTGTGCTGAAAAGTTATGGTGTTTTCAGCCATGGGGTCTGACCCTCATGTTTGGGGCCACAAAGGACAACGATAGCAGCCCATATTGATTTATACGCTTCTTGTCAGCCCACAACCAACACCTAGAAGGGAGGTTTCCCATGCTTGCTACTAAGGGTTTTGTTAGACGAATCTATGGCTCTGGGGTGAGGGCATTTTTCCTCAGTGTAGAATTCTGAGTGTGTTTAAATGATCATATAAATACTGTATTTGTTTACATTTTTTTCAAACACTCCTACAGATATTTCTGCCTTCCTCCCTCACCTATGTATTTATCTCTGTACCCGCTACCAGGTTGAAGTCTCCCCCTGTTTTTCTCATTTCTCCCTTCATGAAGCCCATGCCCTACTGTCCTCTTCTCTAGAGAGCCTTCTCTACACCCTCACCCCAGTGATCCCTTTTTACTTTCATGACATCTGCAGTTACTTCATGTTCTACAATTACATATCAAGGTCCAGAGTGGGGCACGACAAATAAAAAGACTTTTTTTTCGTGTCTGGGTCTGTGTTAACTCAATATATTTTCTAACTCTATCTCCTTGTCTTCATGGTTTCATTTTTCTTTACTGCTGGATATCTATAGTGTATATGTGCCTCATTTTTAATATCTATCCATCAATTGAAGGGCAATTAGGTTATCTCCACTTATTTCCTAGTTATTGTGACTGGGGCAGGAATGATCATGGCCAATCAAGTATCTGTGACGTAGGGTGTTGAGTCTTCTGGGCATATGCCAAGACGTGGTATATCTGGGTCATATGATCGATTTATGTTTAGCTTTGGGGGGATTCTCCACACAGGTTTCCACAGTGGCTGCCCCAGTTTGCAGTCCTATCAACAGCAAATGGTGGCTCCCTGTCACTCACATCATGTGATGTCCATTGTTTTATACATTCTGGCCATTCTGATGGGAGTAAGATGACGTCTCAAAGTAGTCCTGTTTTACATTTATATTCATTGCTAATGGTGTTGAATACATTTTGAACTATTTCTTTTTTATGGGTTGTTTTATTTACTTACATTTCAAATGCTGTCCTCTTCCTGGTTTCCCCTCCGCAAGTCCCCTCTCCCATGCTCCCTCCTCTCTGCCTCTATGAGAGTGCTCCCCCATCCACCCATCCACTCTACCTCACCATCCTTGCATTCTCCTACAATGGGGTATAGAGCTTCCACAGGACCAAGGGCCTCTCCTCCCATTGATGCCAGATAAGGCCATCCTCTGCTACATATGTAGCTGGAGTCATGGCTCCCTCCATGTGTACTCTTTGGTTGGTAGTTTAGTCCTTTGGAGCTCTGGGGGATCTGGTAGGTTGATATTATTGTTCTTCCTATGGGGTTGCAAACCCCTTCAGCTCCTTCAGTCCTTCCCCTAAGTCTTCCATTGGGGTCCTAGAGTTCAGTTTGATGATTGGCTGTGAGCGTCCACATCCGTATTGGTCAAGCTCTGGCAGAGCCTCTTAGGGGACAGCTATACCAGGCTCCTATCAGCAAGCACTTCTTGGCATCAGCCATAGTGTCTGGGTTTGGTGTCTGTATATGGGATGGATCCCCAGGTGGGGCAGTCTCTGGATGGCCTTTTCTTCACTCTCTGCTCTATTCTTTATCCTGGGAGCTCTCTGTTCAAAGCTATAGCTCTTTTTTTTTTTTCTAATTTTTAAAACGTTTTTATTATTTGTATGGGTATGAGTGTTTCATCTGCATGTATGTATGTGCACCACATACATTCTTGGTACCTATCAAGGTCAGAATAGAGTACTGGGTTCTTTGGGACTGGACCTACTGTTGTGAATCACCATGTAAGTGCTATGCTGGGTATCACATCTGGGTCCTCTGCAAAAGCAACAAATACTCTTACCCACTGGGCCAAGACGCCACCTCTCCTTCCCCCATAGCCCATTTTCAATTGGGTGATACATAATCTTGATTCTATTTTGAGTCCTTTGTAGATTCTTCATTAAATGTTCAGAATGTACTTTAAAATAGTTTAATTGTATTTGTGTCTCATTACGCTTTATTTTAAAACCTATTTTACTTTGTTTTCATTTTTCTTACTCAGAAGAGATTGTTTTTAGTCATATGATATATCCTAATTAAGGGTTCCTCTTCTTCTGTAACTCCCAGTTTCTTCCCTTATACCATCCCCTTTTGATCCACCCCCTATTAAGACTGAAGAACTGGATTTGCAGCTCTAGAGGAAAGTCTTTGCCTAGTATGTACAGAATACTGGGTTCAATCCACAGGCCCATGTGTGTCCCCCCCCCATTCTCTTATTGCACATGTGTAAGTATTTTTTCGTTTAGATTTGCACAAATAGAAATGCATCCTCTTTGCTTCAACCAGTTAATGCACTTAAATTTTTTTATCGTAGTTATGTTTTACTTCCAAACTATTTTTAGTGATTCAAGTAATTAACTCGATAGGATCAATAACCTTTATATTATAAAAGGCATCAGAAATAATACACATTCAACAGCACTTTTTAATTGGGAAGTCCTCTGTGTGGGTAATTGTTCATTGCTTCGTCTTCTGTGAACTCTTTGGAAAACCAAGGTTGCTACATCAGTGTCTACGTAAGAGCCATCACCATCAAAGAGAATCAGTGTATAAAAACCATTACTATAGAAACACCTTCCTGTATTTAGTTGAGGATAGAATATGTGTTTTTAAGACTTGTTTATTGTTGAAAATGAAAACCAAAGAGGTAATCAAACATTGGGTGTCAGCCCCAGGTGAACAACAATAGTATTTAGTACTGAAATACAAAAATTTCTATTTCTCAGTAAACGTAATTATTTATTAGGTTTATTTATTTATTTCATATCTGTTTAATTGTCATATTACAAGTTCGCCCAGGGAATTGGGAAAAGCACCCTTTTATTATACCTTTATTAGCATGAACCATGTTCATGTAGTAGTAATTAACTTTCAAAACCGAGAATCTGTCCTCACTATGAAGCATGACCCATGTTGAATCACTGTGTGACTGTCTTCCTTACCAACCTAAAACCCAAAACCACTGTGCTCTCTAGCTAGTCAGTCTAGGACTGTGTCACCATAGTCAAAAGAGAGCAGCCGGGATAAGTAAAATATAGCCAGAGTCAAGAGCAGTACTGATACCCAGGCAACTTTGACACAAGTGCTGTCCTTCTCTTAGGAAATGTTAAAGCTGGGATCCACCCATGTGGATTCCTGTCACCTCCTGTAAAACTCAGAACAGTGTCAGAAGGTATGTCTAAGCTCCCTCCAGCGTGTCCTCCACACAGTGATGATTCAGTTCCTCTGGGTAGCAACCAGCAGCAGGTCAGTCTTTGACAGTGGATGCGAGATAGTCTGCAAGCCTACTCCACTATGGAATGAAGAATCTAAAAGAGGTAAAAAAAGATATATGGGTGATAAAAATAGATAGGAAATGCAGAGGTGGACATAGAGGTGTCCCAGGAGCTTGAATGAAAGCCAGGGACACCAGTACAACCACTCTGAAGTCTTAGCTCCAAGCTGTCACATTTAATACCTGTTCACCCTCAGGCAAATTGGAAAATACTGCTGCCATAAAACATACACTTTTTATAAAAAGCTGGTTTCACCTCTAACATAACTTGAAATAACATTTGTTAAAGTAGTTTTTCTGTTACAAAAGCCTTGTAGCTTTCTTGGAGAAAGTTCGAGAGGTATAGAAGTGTTACGACGGGAAAATAAAACACCTGCACACCATCTAGTCAGGAGAATCTTAATTTCTTTACGTAAACTCACAGTACGTGTACACACGTGTGCATTTGCTTGTGTGCATCTTCTAAATTAACTGGTTTCATCGGTGATCCGTGCAGAGAAGATTGCAAATCCCACAACTGGACAACTCAATGAGTTTTCAAGGTGAGAGCATCTGAGAATAGCCCACGGCAAGAAGCATTTTTCTTCATCTCTTGAAAAATCTGACCATTCCATGGTCCAGAAGTTCCTCCAGCTCTTTTAATTGCCACCCTATACTGGCTCTGGTTAGTATGTAGAATTCTCACCTATGTTAGTGAAACCGTGTAACTCCATGTTATCATGCCTAATTCCTGTCACTCAACCTTATGTTCCTGAAGTGTGCCAGAGGGTCGCTCATGGCAATTGGGTCACATGTCCTCAGACTCTACCCATGTCTATCTCATGCATGAAACATATATCAATATCTGCTATGGATAGACATTGGGTAGTTTCCAGACTGGGACTACTGTATGCTGTTGTGACCCTCTTGATATCTTCCAAGTCAAAGTTTGATTGAACGTTACATGCATATAAATCATGTACATGTAGCTCTAAATTATGAAGGGGGAGCCATCTGTGCACACAAATAAACAAGCCACCCACATCCAGAACCTCTCTGTGGTTTTAATGTCAGCTGAACCTATTATAGAAGAGACATGGAGGTTTAAGGTAACTATACATCGAAGGTTGTTCTTGATTTTGTTTAGAAGAGGCCGTTTATAATAGGAGACTTAGAAGCTGGGATTGAATCTGAGTTAAGGCAGCATGGCTTCTGCAGATCACGGAGGAATTGCTTTGTTTTCAACAAAAAGCATGATCTTTTATCGGGCCACTCCACTTTGGCAGCCAGGCGACCCTACTTTGTCTCTGTCCACTTCTTGATGGCCACGCAGCCTTTTCAGAGTCACTCATCCCTACTCATACTCTGTGTTGAGTCTAGTTTAATGCAAGTTACCTACAGGTTAGTAAAATCTCTATTTTTATGTAGATATTTTCTCTGGTGTTCCAGGCTCTAAATATTTTTATTTTCTTAAACAAATCTTGTACCAGACCCTCATGGGAGCTTCATTCTCTCTTTTCCTCTTGTATCTCCTTGACCTACAATTAAGCATTTTAATATCATAGCACATTTCATGTTTCGCCTTGTAAGTTTGGGTTTATTCCTTTCGTGTTTGCTCTTTGCCACCTGTTACCCACCCCATACTGAGGCAAAGGGAGGAAGAGGTCAAAGTTAGATGGAGGATCCAGCTCAATTCACACATAAAGACAAACTTACTGACCCTGAACCAACTTTCAAACTCTTGACTTAGATGTAGACGTCAAAACTTACTAAGGTGATGTATTCTGACAGTATTAGCTTGCCTGAAAATACTTATTTATATGTCAGACTATTTGACAGTACACGTTTATGTTTTGATTCTATTTGATAGTATATATGTTTCTGTTTAATTGTGAAACACACAATTGGTGAAAACTACAGGTTAGTCCAGACTATGGAAAAAGGGTATATGTGTGTATAAATAATGCTCCCCACCTATAAAGCATGAATGAACTAAAGGTCACATAAAGTTAAGCCTCTGGGGGATACGTGACATTCTCAGAAGATGTGTGCCCTAGACAATCATCCTTGGCTCTCCTCATCTGTTTTGTTGGTGTGTTTGTTTTTATCTTCTACGTCTTTCTCCTCTGGGAAGCTAAGGAACTGAGACGTCTTTCAGATGGAGAAACACCAGCGTGGACACTTACCTGAATCCCAAACGACAGCAGCTCCCCTCATACTGAATCTTCTTCTCTCTTCCTTTAAGACCTCAACTGCCACTGTGAACATAGTGGTGACAGACGTCAATGATAACGCTCCCGTGTTCGATCCCTATCTGCCCAGGAACCTCTCTGTGGTGGAGGAAGAGGCCAATGCCTTTGTGGGTCAAGTCCGGGTAAGCAGAGTCATCATTTAGTTTAAGTGTTGTTTGTCGGAACCTAATTTCTTACACTGAAAGTTTGAAAAGAGATACGGTTCAAGTAATCTATCAATGACTTGTGGGATACTCTTCATGAACCTTTGGGAGTCAGATCCTATATATTTGATTTTTATTTGTTCTATTTAATGGCATTTGTATAATTTAAACATTCGCTGGCATTAGAGCTTTCCTTTCTGACTTAACCCATGTAATTTTATTTTCTTAAAAAATGTGTTTACAGAGCTGTATATTGTAGTGATGTGGACCTTTCAAATGCAAAGTATAAAATGCTAGATATGATTGTTGGATGTTATAAAACTGCCTTTAGACTCTACTCCTTGCTGTGTATTCCTGCGCACTCTAGGATTAGCTTCTAGGTGTATTCTCCTATTTCCTGTGTGTACATGACAGGCCTTTTCTGAGGTATATATCATAGGTGCCAAGGAAGAGACCAATGTTTTATGTACAGTAACCGAGCACTCATCCACTGAGTCATAGCCTCTACTCTGCAGTTGCTTTTGGCAAACTACCCCATTTCTGTGAAGGTATATCCAGGTCCCCACCCTTGCTCTGTGCTTAGTCTCTAGCAAAGCTCAAGGTTTGGAAGCCACAGGACAAGAGATATCTAGACAGAGAGTATCCTCTGAAGTTCTTCCTGTGAATGAAGCACGGAGGTGTCCTTCGGGGCCTCGCTACGATGTACTCCCGGGAGACATCTGAGGCAAGTAACATGATAAACACAGGATTTAGTGCTGCCTGGGCCCTGGACTACTTGCTGACCAACCCTACCTGTCCTTGGGGATTGGGAAGTGAGGTGGTGCAGAATCAACAACACTGATTCTGGGAGCAGGTAAGAAATGCTGCAGCAAGCTCCTTTAATACCCTCCTCCACCCATGCCCCATTGGCCCCAAGAAAACATCTCTTTTAAACAGCAGTTCCTGATTGGCTGGCATCGGTCTGCGTCTGCCATCTTTGGTCTCTCAGAAAGTCTTCAGTTAGGCCCTCCGGAAGAAGATGCCTTTGCAGCTCCTCGGCTCTAGCATTTACATAGAGATGGCTGCCATTGTTCCTCCTCCTTTTAGCTCAGTTTTTACTAGGATCAGGCAGTACATTGATGCGAGCATTGATGAAAACAAGCATGACGGAGCCATACAGCTGAGCTGCCTACACATATCTGGATCCAGGAACAGGAAAAAAAATCTCTTCTAAAAGAGCGCCCCAAAGGACTAAAAAAACCTCCTAGGAGGTTCCACCTTTCAAAGGGTCCAACATCTTCCAGTAGTACTGTCTTGGGGACAATCCTTCAGCATAAGGACTCTGAGAGGACATCTATCCAAGCCCTAACATTCAACAAGGAATGTGAGTCGGTCGCCCAGAGCCAAAATCCAAGTATCGGGCTCTGTTCTATCTCTCTTCATGCTCATTTTTTCAAAGGATTCTGGCTGGTTCTTTGAATAGGCATCATCTAGATTTCTGCTGCTTTTTAGCCAAGCATCGAGTTTAGTGTTTAGTAGAGTCTACTGACTATGGAAGAGACTTTCTTTAAATGCTATGGTAGCCTTTAATGAGACTTTTATATCGAATCTTAAGATTCCCACCCCCATTCTCATATGTGTGTGTGTGTGTGTATATGCTTGTCTACACAGTGTGTGTGTGTGCATGCATGTGTGTGCCTGCGTGTGTATTTGTGTGTACATACATGTGTATATGTGTATGCATGTGTGCATGCAGGTGCATTTGTATGTATTGTGTGCATGTATGTATTTGTATGTATATATGTGTGTGCACATATGTGTGCATGTGTGTACATGTATGCGTTTGTGTGTGTTATGTATGTGTGTGTATATGTGTAGACACACATGTAGATGTATTTACCTGTGGAGGCCTGTAGTAAAAAGTTGATGTCAGCAAAGACCCTGGATTGCTCTTCCACTTTTTTCAGGGTAGCAAGGTCTCTCAACCAAATCCAGAGATCACTGATCTATCTAGTCTCTATAGACAATTTGCTCTGAGGATGCCGTATCTCTGACTCCAAGGTTGAGTTCATGAATGGATCATCACGCCCACCTGTCTATGGATTCTGATGATCTAAACTCTGATCCTCATACTTCCGTAGCAAGTACTTACACAGTGAGCACCCTCCTGAGCCCACATCCTGAGAGTCTGATTGGCTAGTTTGAATCCGTTGTTCTTCTTCCATAGATCTTCTGCCAATACTCTTCACTGCCAACTCTAAGGCCATTATCATTTTCAGCCATTGTCTCCAATCTAGGAGAAAGCATACTTTGACTTTTCCATCTACTCCAACTCACCACTAGAGAAAGCCTGGACCATTGTGATGTTAGGGATGTTGCATTGCCAGCTAGAGAGCAGATGTGAAGCCATTCATGTGCTAGCTCTATTGCCTCACAAGATCCTTAGTGTCAAGAGCCACACACAGACTCTACATAATAAATAAATAAATAAATAAATAAATAAATAAATAAATAAATAAATAAATAAATCACAAGTGACAGATTTAGATAAAAGTAGTTTCTTAGGGATCTGGGGAAATGGATCAGTGGTAAGGACCCTTGTTGCACAACCACATGTCCCATGATTTTGAATCACCAAAAGCCACATAAAAAGACAGATGTGGCCATATTATACCTGGATCCCAGTTTCTAGGAAGCAGAGAAAGAACAATCATTGGGACTCGTTGGCTTACAGCTTAGCTCCAGGTCCCATGAAAGACAATGTCTTGGAGTGTTAAGAGAGGGAATGCTGACACAGGACACTCAGTACTGCCCTTTCCACTGCTCATAGGGGCATACACACCCACACATACATGTGCATATACCACATAGATATTCAACACATGCTCACAGACAAGTAGCAGTGAGGTTTGACTACACTGCTTTGTGCTCCCAGCGGATCACACATATACACTGTCCAGGAGCTAGTTTTGGACCCATGAATGAAAGAGACACACACATACCTCAGCTTATTTTTAAAATACCTGGATACCTCAAAGGCAAGGCACTCCTAAACCTTCTCCTGCTACCCTATCCCCAATCAGAGAAGTGGCCAGTAGCTACTTTCCTGAATTCTTACATCGCTGGTTAGCTTTATCTCCTGCCAATCCTGTGTCCCATCTTTCCTCAGTCATGATAATTCTCCCCATTCCTCTATACATCCTCGCCCACACAACTCTGTGTCATACCCCGTGCCCAGCCATTGGCCATTGGCATTTTTATTGATCCATCAAAAGCCAACTGGGGACAAGGACCTTCAGCATTTTGTCATTCAGATTCCCAATGGGATCAAAGCATTAAAACAAATCTCCAACACACACGCACAGATTTTAGTAAATTAAGATAGTACTAACAGTGAGGTAAGGACAAGCGTAGGAAGAAAAACAGAGGCTGTCATTACACCAGCCACCACATAGAAACCAGGAGACAAATATCAGGATACATTTGAAGGAGAGGTGGTACAAGCACTTATACCAGAACTGTACCCCTAAGGCATCATTGATTCAGGAAAGCTCACATAGTCAATCCTGAGTCATGGCTATAAGTACTCAAAGTAGAGTGATGCATTATGGCCTTCACCTATCCATCACAAGCAAATGGGCACACTATTGTACATGGGTAATAAATGAGAGAGTAGATGCTAACAGGTGGATACTGACCAAGCATGGCATTTACTGTGACAGCTGGGCACAGGATGATGTTTCTACAAGCTACCAGGAAAAATGACAGAAGTCTACACTAGAGGCTGCTATGGAAACACCATGCTGATACTGAAAGAGGCATATTGAGGATGAGCATGGGCAAGAGGGACACAGGGGGTCGAGAATCCCCTCCAGAACAACTGATACATAGCTTAAGACAGGAAATGGGAGCATGGCCCATCATATTTATAATAACCAAAACATCCTATAGCATCAAGATTTCGTATACCACGTTTGTTGCAGAAAATATTGAGGACTCAAAGGGGTTATAAGATGTAGCAACATCAGATGTGTAGGTGACTAAGATTAATTTCTGTCATGGAAGACTCTTAATACTCAATGAGAAATAGACAGCAGTAACAATGCAGGCATGAGACTTTGGCCCATAGCTGATAAGTGACTTACATTACAGTCCCCACTCTGAAACACCATATCGCTTACAGATTCTTTCACTCATATCATGACTATTCACGTGAAACTGATATTCAATTATTTGCAGAAATTATCATTCACACTTTAGGATTAAAGGGATAGAGTCTACCCACAGTATATAAATAAAAACATGAGTAAGTGCAAAGAAATAAGGTTGTCAATTTGTAGTTAATTCTTGTCTGCTTCTTTTTCACTTTTTAACTTTCCCCAGTGGTTTCTGAAAAGCTATGGCATTAGCCCCCTCCACTGACACGTTCTTGCATTTGAGGAAGCATGGCCTAGAAAACTTACTTTCAGTTTTGAAAACTGAAATGTGAGTCCAGCAATCATCATTCGATGCAGTGTGTCTGGCTGTCCGTTAGGCTGTGACATTTCCACACAAAACTAGAACCATTTTGAATGTGCAAAGAAGAGATAAACATCCCAAAAAGCTCTTTCTATATCTGGCTCTGCAGCTCTAGGAGCATTATGATGTTCTTCCAATGGAATTTTGATGCCTCATAATGGAATCCTGTGGCTACCTAATGATAATTATATAATACATTAATTTTACTAAATGACTCATGATCTCCCTGTAAAATTTAATTTTAATTGTCAGCACACACTATTAGGACAGACTCAAAGCCAGGATACATATGGCTAATTACCCGACTAAGCTTGAGTTATTGATCTCTGCTTATGCTCTCCTGGTATTTCAATATGAGCAATCTGCTGTTTTAAATTCTAAAGCTGAAAAAATTTTTGTTTACTTTTTAAACAGTCATATAGTATAACGAGTTGGTCCTAAACAATATTTAAGATTATGCATGTCAAAAATTATTTCAGTGAACCTTCATTAATAGCCTAGAATAGAAACTGCCCAGTAGAGAATATTAATGAGGATCTCTCAATTCACAAGTAAGAATTGGAGGTAAGAAAGAAAAGAAGAAGCTTATCAATATTTTCCAACTCCTTGAAGTAGCAAAGTAGCAATGGCAGAAATATATGCAGAATAAAACCACACAGTGTGAACATCTGCATGTCCAATTGGTGTGTATATGTGTGTGTGTGTGTGTGTGTGTGTGTGTGTGTGTGTGTGCATGTTATTTATAAAAGAGATGGAAAAACATTGCAGTGATCCAAGGTGGTCAGGAAAGGGGTCAGGAGAACAAAGGTAATTTTTAGGTCAATTGTAACCCCTAGTAACACTATGTTGAGAACAAGGAAGCCAAGATTAGAAAGAAGTGAGCAATTAAAGCATGGCGTAATTCATGTGGAGTGCTGGTTTGAGGTCAGTGAAGTTGAGAGTCACACATCACGGAAGCTGCACTTGAACGAGTCCTGATACCCAGTGAGTCCTAAGATCAGTGGGGATCAATGGTGCTTATAATCATGTATCCAGATTGCTCCCAATGAAAGAACTCTGCTGGTTTAATTTTGGGGAGAAGGTGGGCAGTCTCTGTTATGGTATCCCACAGGATACCATCTCCAGCAACATGACTTCACTACAGACAAAATGGGACCCTAGACTTTCTGTTAGCAACTACATGTGTCTGGATTAACACACTGGATGCTAAGGTCCACCTCTGTGTGGATATGTAGGTTAAGCGGGGTTGGAGGGAGGGGAAATGAGAACAGATGCCTCTAAGCTCACACCCCAGGTATTTAGCCTCTGTAGTTGCATGTCACTGAAAAAAAATATCTGAAGGGCCAAACAAGTTCAAATTCAGAAGCAACGTGTTTGTCTACTTCTTGGAGAACCCTCGGGCATAAACATGCACAGACCACATCAGGGAAGGCAAACTCAGGAAGAACGTTTCCTGTTGAGTTTAAATTGGGTCTTAGCATTGTGCACAATGTAGAAGACAGCTCCCAGCGAACCTCCCGTCATAGTCCACCACTTTCTTAAAGCCCTATAACACAGACAGAGCCCTGAGTCAACAAAACATCCTTCCACTTCTAACACAAAGATGTGGGATTTATTTAGTCTAAAATCAAGGGCGTTTCATGGGAGATTCGTGTGCTAACTCATCACCGGGATATAGTGTAATGATTCATTTCTAAACCCTTCGAGCACTTTTAGAGTCATTAGTAAGCTGTGGTGTTTAGAAGCGAAGTAGCCGTGTCATTTTGGAAAGAAAATTCGTGTTTCCTTCCACTGTACATTTTAATATTAAGCAAAATAAATCTGAACCTCTGGGGTCTGTTGCTGATGGATGCAGCGGTTGTGTCTCTGTGTGGGGTTCTGAAAACGAGAGGAAGGTAGGGAGCTTTATGAATCTTTCCTTATTTTTCGTAGCCCAGCATGGCACTCAACAGTGCCTCGAACTATAATACTTCTTTTTTAAGTGGGCCACGAGTGAGGAGTTTTATGTGTTCTCTTGCCAAGTCAAACAATATAATGCAGACACCACTACTCAATTCCCAACCAACCACCACCACCACCACCACAATCACACAAATCACACGATTTGAAATGCTGGCAATGTCTATTTCAACACTGCTACCTATGAACTTATTTATAATGAGATTTATCTGTTGCCTGGGGGATATTTTTTAGAAACTTGATCTTTGGGTTATTCAAGGAGCAGTTCACAAATAGATTTGAAATTCATGGAAGTAGTTTTCCAATAGTTATTCAGAGCCCAGCCTTTCATCAGTTTTAGTCTTATTAACACCTGTTAGAACAAATGTGTGTGTATTCATTCGTGCAGATATGCATACATAAATATTTTATAGTTCCAGAAACAGTAAATGATGGTTCACTGCAGACCAATAATCATGGCTGACGTCTTCATTGGAAATGTGATCTCTTTTCCATCTCTTTTCTAGTACCTGCTTGCTTGCCTCTAGTTTTCATGTTTGATGACATCTGACACATTCTATCTTCCTATAAAGTTTTGGAAATGTCTCCTAAATTGTTCTTGTGACTCTGTGCCTTCTTTTGGAAAACAGCCAACAGCACACGTCACATCCAGATGTTGATGGATTCTATGCTATATCTAATAGTCAAGCTTCCTCAAGTAGATCTGTGCCTTCAAATCAACCTTCCCTTAATGTGTTCCTTCTCTCCTCAGTTGATCCTTCAAAACAGCTGTCATGAAGACATAAACCTTTTCCTTCTCCCTCAAAATATATATGCTTCCAGACATCAATACTAATCCCTACTCAGGCTGACAATCATATTATTGGCTTATTTTCTCTCTTAATAACCATGTCAGGGTCATATATATATATATATATATATATATATATATATATATATATATATATATATATATATATTTTACCTGAAGTATTATTATAGCCATGAGATAGTCTTGATAACTACTAATTATTGTCATTTGACTGCTAGGATATTGTAGCTAATGTAATACAGCTACAGGAGATGGTCCCCATCGGCATGCCATGAAGAAGCCATATCCTAACAATTTTGATAATTCACCAATAATTGTACTAGCCTTGTCTGTTCTGATATCTCTCCTGTGTCAGCTCATTGAGACTGTATGCATAGTTACATTGAACAGTGCCTACGAGATCAATGAAGCACACATTCTGGGTGAGTTTGTGATGGTGTTTCCAGGGAAGACTGACTAAGGAGTAGGGACCAATCCTGAATGTCTCAGAGTTAAAAAGTGCAGAGGGGAATGCCTGCTAGTACAGATATCTCTCTCTGCTCCCTGCTCACAAAAAGGTCTGCTGCTGGACTCAGAGATTCAGCCAAGTCCTCCCAGCCACAGCAGATTAGAAACTCTAGGTGTGAACTAAACTAAAACTAAATCTCTCCTCCTTTAGGCTGTTGGTTTCCAGTATTTGTCCTGGGATTGAAAAAGCTGATAACATGCCTGCCCCCACCCCCACCTCTGCCCTGCCCCCACCCCACCCTGCCTTTGTCCCAGTCCCCCCACCCCGGCCTTCCACCCATTGTCAGCCCCCTTCCCTGCCCTTGCCACCACTCTCCTTTTATTTCCTTTCTCCATTTTTTATTTAGGCTACTCATCCTTAAAATTTTTTGTCAAATATACTCACTCCGAGAAAACCCTTCGGGGACATTTCTATACACTATCTCCTTCTCATAGGCTGCATGCTAAAGCATATCCACATCCCTTATCCAAATTATTTAAATCACAGACTGCATTATTGATTGTAGAAAGATCCAGACCCTGGTTTTGAGCTCCCAGAAACATGCTAAATTATCTATGATGAATGAAGTTCTTTAAATCCGATGTTTTACACTGAAATTCATGAATTGTTGAGAAGAGATTTATGCCACATTTATAGTGCCTGTCAACTTCTAAATGTACACATTTGACATATTAGGCAAGCCTACCCATACCCAATAGCATTCTTGAAAAATGAGAATATAGTTTAATATTGCTCATCTATATGGTTTTTGAATTTTGGCAAATGGCATACTATATATTTAGTTGGTTTTTTTTCTTTTATTGGATTTTTTTAAATTTACATTTTAAATATTATCCCCTTTCCCAGTTTCCCCTCCAGAAACTTGCTATCCCATTCCTCCCACCCCCTGCTTCTATGAGGGTGCTCCCTCACCCATCCACCCACTCCCACCCACCTTCCTGCTCAGATATTCCCCTACACTGGAGCATCAAACCATGACAGGACCAAGGGCCTCTCCTCCCACTGATGCCCAACAAGGCCATCCTATGCTACATATGCTGATGGAGCCATAGGTCCATCCCTGTGTTTCTTGGGATAGTGGTTTAGTCCCTGGGAGCTCTGGGTTGTCTGGTTGGTTGATATTGTTTTTCTTCTTATAGGGTTGCAAACTCCTTCAGCTCCTTTGATCCTTTCTCTAACTCCTCCATTGGGGAGCCCATTCTCAGGTCAATAGTTGACTGCGAGCGTCCACCTCTGTATTTGCCAGGCTCTGGCAAAGCCTCGTAGGAGACAGTTATATCAGGCTCCTGTCAGCTGGTACGTCTTGGCATCTGAAATATTATCTTGCTTTGGTGTCTGTATATGGGATGGATCCCCCATGTGGGGCAGTCTCTGGGTGGCTTTTCCTTCAGTCTCTGCCCCACATGTTGTCATATTTCCTCCTATGAGTATTTTTGTTCCCCCTCCTAAGAAGGTCTGAAGCATCTACACTTTGGTATTCCTTCTTTTTCAATGTCATATGGTTTGTGAATTGTAACTTCAATATTCCCAGCTTTTGGGCTAATGTCTGCTTATCAGTGAGTGCATACCATATGTGTTCTTTTGTGGTTGGGTTACCTACCCAGGATGATATTTTCAAGTTACATCCATTTACCTAAGAATTTCATGAAGTCACTGTTTTTAATAGTTGAGTAGTACTCCACTATGTAAATGTACATTTTCTGTTGAAGGGCTTCTGGGTTCTTTCCAGCTTCTGGCTATTATAAATAAGGCTACTATGAACATAGTGGAGCATGTGTCCTTGTTATATCTTGGAGAATCTTTTGGGTATGTGCCCAGGAATGGTATAACTGGGTTCTCAGGTAGTACTATGTCCAATTTTCTGAGGAACCTCCAGACTGATTTCCAGAGTGGTTGCTTACAATCTGGTAAGCTTACAATCCTAGCAACAATGGAAGAGTGTTCCTCTTTCTCCACATCCTTGCCAGCATCTGTTGTCACCTGAGTTTTTGATCTTAGCCACTGTGACTGGTGTGAGGTGAAATCTCAGGATTTTTTGGATTTGCATTTCCCTGATGATTAAGGATGTTGAACATTTCTTTAGGTGCTTCTCAGCCATTCAATATTCCTCAGTTGAGAATTCTTTGTTTAACTCTGTAGCCCATTTTTTAATGGGTTGTTTGATTCTCTGGCGTCTAACTTCTTGAGTTCTTTGTATATATTGGATATTAGCCCTCTATCAGATAGATTGATGAAGATTTTTTCCCAATTTGTTGGTTGCTGTTTTGTTCTATTGAAAGTGCCCTTGGCCTTACAGAAGCTTTTCAATTTTATGAGGTCCTGTTATCAATGCCAAAATACCCAATAAAACTCTCTCAAACTGAATTCAGGAACACATCAAAGCGATAATCCATCATGATCAACTAGGTTTCATCCTAGGGATGCAGAGATGGTTCAATATATGGAAATCCATCAATATAATGCACTATGTAAACAAACTCAAAATAAAAATAAAACACATGATCATCTCAATAGATGTTGAGAAAGCATTTGACAAAACTCAATACCCCTTCTTGATAAAAGTCTTGGAAAGATCAGGAATTCAAGGCCCATACCTAAACATAGTAAAAGCAATATACAGCAGACCAGTAGCTAATGTTAAACTAAATGGAGAGAAACTTGAAGCAATCCCACTAAAATCAGAGACTAGACAAGGCTACCCACTCTCTTCCAACCTATTCAATAAAATACTTGAAATCCTAGCCAGAGCAATTAGACAACAAAAAGAAGTCAAAGGGATACAAATTGGAAAAGAAGAATTCAAAATATCACTATTTAAAGATGATATGATAGTATACTTAAGTGACCCCAAAAGTTCCACCAGAGAACTACTAAGCCTGATACACGACTCCAGCAAAGTGGCTGGATATAAAATTAACTCAAAAAAATCAGTAGCTTTCCTCTACTGAAAGGATAAACAGGCTGAGAAAGAAATTAGGGAAATAACACCCTTCACAATAGTCACAAATAATATGAAATACCTTAGGATGACTCTAACCAAGCAAGTGAAAGATCTGTATGACAATAACTTCAAGTCTCTAAAGAAAGAAATTGAAGAAGATCACAGAAGATGTAAAGATCTCCCATGCGCATGGATTGGCAGGGTAAATATAGTAAAAATGGGAATCTTACTGAAAGTAATCTACAGATTCAATCCAATCCCCATTAAAATTCCAAGTCAATTCTTCACAGAGTTAGAAAGAGCAGTTTGCAAATTCATTTGAAATAACAAAAAACCCAGGATAGCCAAAACTATTCTCAACAATAAAAGAACTTCTGGGGGAATCACCATCCCGGACCTCAAGCTGTATTATAGAGCAATAGTGGTAAAAAAAAAACTGTATGGTATTGGTACAGAGACAGGCAGATAGATCAATGGAATAGAATTGAAGACCCAGAAATGAACCCCACACACCTATGGTCACTTGATCTTTGACAAAGGAGCTAAAACCATCCAGTGGAAAAAAGATAGCATTTTCAACAAATGGTGCCAGTTCAACTGGAGGTCAGCATGCAGAAGAATGCAAATCGATCCATTCTTATCACCCTCTACAAAGCTTTAGTCCAAGTGGATCAAGGACCTCCACATATATATGGATATACTCAAACTAATAGATGAGAAAATAGGGAAGAGACTCGAACACATGGGCACAGGGAAAAATTTTCCTGAACAGAACACCAATGGCTTATGCTCTAAGATTATTTACTTGATTTTTAAATATATATATTTAGTTGCTTTTTAAAAGAATTGTTAATATGATGACAGTTGAAGCTGTCAGTCCACAGGTGAGACCAATATAACATACCCCTTTGCCCACCCCTGGAAGAGAGTAACAGGAACAGAGGATTCTCTCAGCGGCAAAGGTTATTTGGGAGGAAAATGTAACTAACATGCTACTAGCCTGACATGTCATTTATTTTCTTAAAATTCTCCTTTGAAATGTGCATCAGGCTAGGGGGACAGATTAGTTGGTAACGTGCTTGCTGCATAAGTGTGGGGACCTGAGAACGATCTATAGAATCTACAAGTGCTAGGCATGGCAGTATATAGTGATCATCAGAGCACTGATGGGCAAGTAGATTACTGGACCCTGATTAATGACTGATTAGCCTAACCCAGACTGGTAAGTGCCAGTTCTCAGTAAGAGACCTTATCTAGGTGTCTAGAGAGATGGCTCAGCAGTTAAGAGCACTGGCTGCTCTTCCAGAGGCCCAGGATTCAATTCCCAGCACACACAGGGCTGTCTGTATCTCCAGTTCAAGTGGATCCAACACCCTCATACAGATATACATGCAAGCAAAATACCAGTACACATAAAAAAATGAAAAGGAATTATCAAAAAATTTAAAAAGATACCTTGTCTAGAATTAATAATGATAATAATTAATAATAATTATTAGTAATTATTAGTAATTAGTTATTATCATCATAATAAAGAAGGAGCCATAATAATGGCTCCTGAGAAAAGGCACCCAAGGTTGACCTCTGGCCTCTCCATGCTTATACAGACATGTGAATGTACACGCACAGAGACCCACACATGTTCTTCAAATACTTAGCATTTGCTGAAGAAGAATTAGTAACCATTTTAACCTCACAGCCTCGCTCTGTTCATCTTGCCGTACCGTTCAATGCAACATTACATATTTATAAGATCCCACTTTACACAAATCGTATTCCTGTTTTACAGACCGGTGAGAATTCACGGCTTACACAGTGTCTTGGATTGGGTTCTCATCCTTTACATAGGCTACAGCTGCACTTCTTCTCCCTGAGGACCACACAGCCAGAAATCAAAGATGGCAACCCACCTTGGGTTCATAGACACGATGCCAACCATTCTGAAGCACTGTGTTGACCACAGCGTCTTTAACTCGTGTGTTTAAAAAGCAAATGTGATATTATATCAGTGTATAACTCTTAACTCATTGTAAACCAAACACAGCTGTAAACTCAGCAGGCCTCCATGCTATGCTGTTCTGTGCTATGCTGTGCTGTGCTGTGCTGTGCTATTCTATGCTATGCTATGCTATGCTATGCTATGCTATGCTATACACTATAGCCATGCCACACCATAGTACATGCTCCACCCCTCAATGCAGCAACCTTCCTCTCCTGACACTGGGCACTTGCTGGACCTTGTCCTCTGGTACAGACTCACCCACAGAATGAGCTTCTATAAGAGACATAGTTTGGTTGTGTCTGTCTTTTGAAATATATACAAACAAACCCATCCAAGGCACACATGTTGGTGGCTACTGTCCTACTGTCACATCTCTGCTGTGACTCAGCATCTTTCTATGTCTCTTATTCTGCTTTTTGTGTGCAGCCACAGTGTAGCTCATTTCCCCACCAAACTTCTGAGGCATGTGTGAGTGGCCTTTGTCTGGAGGATGTTGTCTCCATAAGTCTATGAACAGTTTCCTGTTGTCTCTCTTCATGCACATGTATGTGAGTTTCTAGGACACACACACATGCACACACACACACACACACACACACACACACACACACACTATAAAGTAAACATAGCTGTAAACTCAGTGGGCCTCTATACTATACTCTATACTATACTGTACTACTATACTATACTATACACCACTGTGTGTATGTGTGCACGTGTGTGTGTGCATGTGCGTGTGTGTGTGTGTGTGTGTGTGTGTGTGTGTGTGTGTTTGCATTGGCGATCCCAGCTTCCTTGCCACAGTGACTGTGCAAGAGTCAGTCTGGTGACTGTCAACATCCTGTCATGTCAGTCCTTCTACCAACAATGTACAACGTTAGACACATTACAGTGTGCCCCTTGCTATCATTTCCCTGAGACTGAGCATCTTTTTCATGCGCTTAACCATTATTCTTTCCTTCAAAGTCTATACATGTTAGTCTCTTTCTCACTTGCCCATTTAAACTTCCATTGACTGCCCCACCTCTCTCTTAACTTTAATTTTTTTTTATTTTGTGTGTCTTGGTGCTTTATCTGCATGAATGTCTGTGTGAGGGTGCCAACCCCTGAAATGGGAGTTATAGACAATAGTAAGTTACCATGTGCGTACTGAGAATCGAACCCAGGTCCTCTGGAAGAGTAATTGGAGAGATGACTGCCCTTCCTTGATGTCAGTTTTCATCCACATGCATGGTCTCTGTCCACCTTCGGTATGATTCTTTCCTGATTACATGTGCTCTAGACAATGTTTTCCCCTCTAGGGCTAGCACCTCATTTACTTGAAGAAGAGTTTGGGGGTGGGGTTTTAGCTCAGTTCAAGAATGCTGCCTAGCATGTGCAAGACCCTGGATTCTATCAGTGGATCAGCAAACAAACAAACACCTACAGGTAAGGACTTTTGACACAGCATATTCTCACCCAGGCATCAGTTGGAAGTTGTCACTGTTAAGAAGTGTTCCCTATGCCCCTAGAGTCCTGAATATCACCCTATATAATTTAGGCATCTTGATGTTTCTTTTATTTGTGTTATATTTATGATCTGTATTTTTATTTTTGTGGCATTAGGTGGTGTCCTATATTTACTCAGCAGACAAACCTTCCCTTGTCACTTTGCTAAGCCATGTCATAAATTCCATAACCATGTGTCTCAGGGTTGTTTCTGTTTTCTCTCTTCTGTTTTATTGGTCTATCAGTCTACCTCTGCAACAACTGCAAAAGTGTCTCACGCTGATGTTATTTTCTTAGTATGACTATTTTTTTTCTTAGTATGTGCTCAATCAATCCTCTTACTCCTTAGATTTTCACTAGAGTCAACTCCGCTAATTCCTTGGTTGCAGTGTCTCCTCTTTGTTCTTGCAAATAATTTGCATAAGCAGGCAAATGTGACCAGTGGTCGCCATAAATATTACTTGACTGGTATCACGCCTGCCTCCTGGCATTGCCCTGGGATCTTTCTTGCATCCTATTTTTTAGGATCCAATCACTTCAGAATTCTCTCACTCTGGTGGGACACCTCCTGCATGGCCTGGTGGAGGTATCATCCTTGTCCTTAGATGCTGCAGGATAAGAGAGCAGGAACACACTAATCCGTAAGGACAAGAAGTATCCAGGTCTGCTGGGTGATGGTAGGGGAGGGCCCTCCATTCCTGAACTCTTTCCACTCATGTCAATTTTCCCTATTGAGAACAGAACACTACGCAATGGTCTTTGTTTCCTCAACCTTTCAGTAAGGGTCCCCAAGGGCACACTTCATTGGTTGTGTCATTGAGAGTCACCTCCATGGTTCAAACAGGTTAACAGCGCTTATTATTTTTGTGTATGAGGTCAACTGATACAGTGGTCTTTGCATATGTTGGAACTTCTTTTGCCAAGAGGTTGAGTCTTTTAAATAAAAAAAAAATGTGTTATGAGGAATGCATGGACAATCAAAGAACTACTTAACACCCTGTGAAATTAATATTGGTTGCTGGGATATAAGAAGAAAAAAAACCAATATCTATTATAATATGTATGTGTGTGTGTTTGTGTGTGTGTGTGTGTGTGTGTGTGTGTGACAGTGAATTCACAGATATCATGAGCCTTCATTCCACCTGTTTTGCATGTTTTTAAGTAATGTAAATCAAAGCAGTGGCATTATTGACTTTAGAAACATTGTGATTGATCACTCTTGTTTAATGTCTATGGATAACTGTACTTCACAGACATTTGGGTGAAATTCCTTCCTTGTGGTAGTTAGAACACTTACATGATCGTGACATAACTTGATTAAAGTATTGATCCAGGAGCAATGAAAAAATGGTGGAGATGTGATCCATGAGCCATCTCAAGAGGATGCTATGGAAAGCACAGTGTGTGCCCTCCTGCACAGAGGACACCAATGTCCTGTAGTAGCAGAAAACTGTGCATTCTAGTGTGTAATTTTTAAAGTTTATTCTCCTAGTCTTTAATGAATTGTCTATTTTATTTTGCATGCATGTATGGTTGCCTGCACGGATGTGGTTGCACATTTGGTGTCTACTGAGTCTACAAGAGTGTCAGATGGCCTGGTCCTGGTTGTGACTCACCATGTTCTGGGAAAATAGTAATCTGGTGCTCTATATGAGCAGCAAATGCAATGAAACACAAAGTCATCTATTTTTTAACTCTTCTAGTCTCTGGTTTAAAGTACTTCTAGCTTTCTTCTATAAGCACCCAAACAGGCAAGCGTATAAATTCTCCAGTAATCCTTCCTGAGATGGCTAAACTAATATTCTCATGAGTTTCATCTTTTATTGACTACATTCCCCGAAATCCTTTAACTCTAACAAAAATGGTCCCGATCTAATGTTGCTGAACCAGTGACTTTTTCCTTTAGGATTTATTATAGAATTAAATGATTTTAGAATTCATCCTTGAGAACTTGCTGGATTCTTAAGGGACTGTGTCAAGTTACAGGCTGACCTTATTTTCTCTGACTAAATTGTGAGGTTTTACTTTTTTAAAAAAAATGACAACTGGACTCTTCCTGGCAAATTTATGTCTTATTATATTTAATCTTTTTTTTAAAGAAAACTCCATTGTTTAAACTATGTGGACTTATGCGGGAAGAAAAACAATGTGAGATTTTATTTCATCTTGCACTGATAACATAGCATAGAAAAGAATCACCCAGGGATGGTTTTATAACATGAAGATTTCATGTGCTTGAAGTAGTATGCATGTTCTGCATACTGCTCTATCTCCCATAGGTAATGCATATAAACATATGTTTTATTTAACACACACACACACACACACACAAACATGCCTGTGTTTGTATATATATGTATACATGTATAAATTAGGATTTCTGGGCTTCTTGACATATAAGCAATATTCAGTGGAATCAAATTTGTCCCACTTGGGTTTGTCCTGCAGGACTAAGTTAGATTCCCACAGTCTATTCTTTCTGTGAGTTCAATTATTCAATTATTCAAATGAATCCCAAACTTGGCACTGACTTTATAATTATAGCAAAGAAATTCTTATATAAATAATTAAAAATACCCAATTTCATGAAAATATCTTCTTGATGCAGGGTCTCTCTATACATCCCACAGAGACCTAGAAGTTTCTATATAGACAAGGCTGCCCTCAAACTCATGGAGATATGCCTGTTTCTGCCTCCTGATTGGCAGTTAAAGTCAAGCACCACAATACCTGTATTCAGCAAATGAGAAGAGCAGATTGTTTTAGGGCCTCAGTTAGATGATGTAAATCAGCCAGAGGGACAGGTTAAGAAGAAACAACCATGATCGTTGCCTGAACAATGATCTAAAATGGCGTACTGCTTCTGAGTATATTCCATTCACTCCACAATAAACTTTATAGTGTAAAGGTCCAAGATTTGTCAAAGAATGAGACCCCAGACTCAAATATTACACAAAAGCAAAGAGCATTTTATTCTGCAGAAGTCCAACATGCTAGGGTCTACCATCTACCAAGATGGAGATGCCCCAGTGAGCTCTCAAGCCCGATTTAAAGCACATTAGAGGAAATCCAGGGAGGAACAGAGACCTCTATCTTAATCTGTTGGCTCTATCTCTAGGGTTATTCTAGAACCATCCCTGGGACATAGTGGGGACTGGAAACTATTGCTGAGGAAGTCTGGAAACTATTGCTGACCCATTGCCCTTACCTCACTCCTGGTGGTGGGCAGCTTCTGATGGAAGGGAACTTTCTGACTGGCTGCCTGAGGCCTGGGGTTTTTGTAGTAACTGACTTGACTTGGACTTGGGAATAGAGATTTAGGCCTAGTCTCCTGAACTGCCAATTTGAAACCTGTCATAGAGTCATCCTGCCTCAACAGAACACTTAAAATGGCCAATAATTTAACAACAGTTGCCACAATGTGTAGCCCAACGTGCTTCACATCACAGCCCTTCAGAGGGCACCCAGCCGTTACCTCTGGCAGTACAGTTCCACTCGTTGCTGAGTATCTGGCCATTAATGCTCAACCAAAAGGTTTGCAGTAGGGTGTCTAGTATCTCTGATCACTTTTACCATTTGCTCACAAAGCCAGCTTCCCGTCTGACATAATCAAGGTGTAAGTATTGAGAGAGGATGGGAGAAATTGAAACAGAGGGCAGAGCTGTGGGCTGACTGAAAAGACACTTGGAGACCCTTGTCAAACAAGGGCTGCTGACCACTGCATCGCACCCATAAAAGTTCAATGACAAGCGATAAAATGGAATCGGCTGTTTGTGAATTGCCTCACTTTTGAGTCATTTTTAGTTCTTCATCAAACCACAAAGTACTTGTTAAACAAACACCCGTTTTACAAGGTTTCGAGGTGGTAAAGATTTAATGGTAAAGAGAATAAGAGGAGGCCCAGAGATGGAGATTGTGGGAGACTCTGTTGTGGAAGAAAAGAAAAAGAGAAGAAGATGAGGATATTCTTAAAAGGCACATTAAAGAAATTCATTCGAAAGTCAAAGCTAATATCCTGACTGAAAGCATGGGTAATCCAGTTTATAGCCTCTTTGGGACAAGCGTGGGACCGAAAACTTTGTACCTAAAAGACTTTGCAGTTAATTTCACAATCTCACTGAGATATGCAGGGAATCTGAGTCCTGAGGAGGGAGGGAAGTCATTATTAGTGCAATGAAATAACACTATATGCAGGAGAAGCTTAATAAATTAATGCAGCTCAGCAAGGCTTTGCCACTGACGAAATCTAAGTTTACTTTTCCAAGCAGCTCTGTGCCCAGAGTTTTTTCTCTTTGATTGCTCCCAAAATTACAGATAGCAAATCCGGTCAGCTCAAGGGACATTAATACCACAGCTCACATCGGTTGGTATTAAATACCCCACTGATAATCCCGATCACATGGTACCTATAACTTTTACTTGCATAAGAGGTACTGTAAAGAAGTATATTTGGCAGATGATATGATAGTATATTTAAGTGATCCCAAAAGTTCCACCAGAGAACTACTAAAGCTGATAAACAACTTCAGCAAAGTGGCTGGGTATAAAATTAACTCAAATAAATCAGTAGCCTTCCTCTACACAAAAGAGAAACAAGCCGAGAAAGAAATTAGGGAAACGACACCCTTCATAATAGACCCAAATAATATAAAGTACCTCGGTGTGACTTTAACCAAGCAAGTAAAAGACCTGTACAATAAGAACTTCAAGGGGCTGGGGATTTAGCTCAGTGGTAGAGCGCTTGCCTAGGAAGCGCAAGGCCCTTGGTTCGGTCCCCAGCTCCGAAAAAAAAAAAAGAACCAAAAAAAAAAAAAAAAAAAAAAAACAATAAGAACTTCAAGACTCTGAAGAAAGAAATTGAAGAAGACCTCAGAAGATGGAAAGATCTCCCATGCTCATGGATTGGCAGGATTAATACAGTAAAAATGGCCATTTTACCAAAAGCGATCTACAGATTCAATGCAATCCCCATCAAAATACCAATCCAATTCTCCAAAGAGTTAGACCGAACAATTTGCAAATTCATCTGGAATAACAAAAAACCCAGGATAGCTAAAGCTATCCACAACAATAAAAGGACTTCAGGGGGAATCACTATCCCTGAACTCAAGCAGTATTACAGAGCAATAGTGATAAAAACTGCATGGTATTGGTACAGCGACAGACAGATAGACCAATGGAACAGAATTGAAGACCCAGAAATGAACCCACACACCTATGGTCACTTGATTTTTGACCAAGGAGCCAAAACCATCAAATGGAAAAGAGATAGCATTTTCAGCAAATGGTGCTGGTTCAACTGGAGGTCAACATGTAGAAGAATGCAGATTGATCCATGCTTATCACCCTGTACAAAGCTTAAGTCCAAGTGGATCAAGGACCTCCACATCAAACCAGATACACTCAAACTAATAGAAGAAAAACTAGGGCAGCATCTCGAGCACATGGGCACTGGAAAAAATTTCCTGAACAAAACACCAATGGCTTATGCTCTAAGATCAAGAATCGACAAATGGGATCTCATAAAACTGCAAAGCTTCTGTAAGGCAAAGGACACTGTGGTTAGGACAAAACGGCAACCAACAGATTGGGAAAAGATCCTTACCAATCCTACAACAGATAGAGGCCTTATATCCAAAATATACAAAGAACTCAAGAAGTTAGACCGCAGGGAGACAAATAACCCTATTAAAAAAATGGGGTTCAGAGCTAAACAAAGAATTCACAGCTGAGGAATGCCGAATGGCTGAGAAACACCTAAAGAAATGTTCAACATCTTTAGTCATAAGGGAAATGCAAATCAAAACAACCCTGAGATTTCACCTCACACCAGTGAGAATGGCTAAGATCAAAAACTCAGGTGACAGCAGATGCTGGCGAGGATGCGGAGAAAGAGGAACACTCCTCCATTGTTGGTGGGATTGCATACTGGTACAACCATTCTGGAAATCAGTCTGGAGGTTCCTATGAAAATTGGATATTGAACTGCCTGAGGATCCAGCTATACCTCTCTTGGGTATATACCCAAAAGATGCCCCAACATATAAAAAAGACACGTGCTCCACTATGTTCATCGCAGCCTTATTTATAATAGCCAGAAGCTGGAAAGAACCCAGATGCCCTTCAACAGAGGAATGGATACAGAAAATGTGGTACATCTACACAATGGAATATTATTCAGCTATCAAAAACAATGACTTTATGAAATTCGTAGGCAAATGGTTGGAACTGGAAAATATCATCCTGAGTGAGGTAACCCAATCACAGAAAAACACACATAGTATGCACTCATTGATAAGTGGCTATTAGCCCAAATGGTTGAATTACCCTAGATGCCTAGAACAAATGAAACTCAAGACGGATGATCAAAATGTGAATGCTTCTCTCCTTCTTTAAAAGGGGAACAAGAATACCCTTGGCAGGGAATAGAGAGACAAAGATTAAAACAGAGACTGAAGGAACACTCATTCAGAGCCTGCTCCACATGTGGCCCATACATATACAGCCATCCAATTAGACAAGATAGATGAAGCAAAGAAGTGCAGGCCGACAGGAGCCGGATGTAGATCGCTCCTGAGAGACACAGCCAGAATACAGCAAATACAGAGGCGAATGCCAGCAGCAAACCACTGAACTGAGAATAGGACCCCCGTTGAAGGAATCAGAGAAAGAACTGGAAGAGCTTGAAGGGTCTCGAGACCCCAAAAGTACAACAATGCCAAGCAACCAGAGCTTCCAGGGACTAAGCCACTACCTAAAGATTATACATGGAGTGACCCTGGACTCTGACCTCATAGGTAGCAATGAATATCCTAGTAAGAGCACCAGTGGCAGGGGAAGCCCTGGGTCCTGCTAAGACTGAACCCCCAGTGAACTAGACTGTTGGGGGGAGGGCGGCAATGGGGGGAGGGTGGGGAGGGGAACACCGATAAGAAAGGGGAGGGGGGAGGGGGATGTTTGCCCGGAAACCATTAGAGGGAATAACACTCGAAATGTATATAAGAAATACTCAAGTTAATAAATAAAAAAAAAGAAGTATATTTGGGGAAATATCCTATGGCCGTGGCATCATGTCTTTCATAATCTAGTTTTTTGGGGGGCTTAGCTTTTGACATAAGAGTTCCCAAGAAGAGAGCAATATCCAGAGCCCTCTTATGAGATGTTGAAAAGAAATAAGTGACCGTGAGCGACCAGGAGGAATTTTTTTGGTTGTGGTCTTTATGCGTTTTCAGACATGTAGTCACGGTTTTAGATCCAGCAAGGTACGTGTTATTATAAAGTGCTGAAGATATTGTGTGTATTATTCCTATGCACATCTTACCTGTTACATTATCCATCCTGTCTTCAGACACATGACGGGGGGGTAAGGGGGAAACACTGAGAGCAAGTGAAAAGGAGTTCCTCCCACATGGCTTAGAAGGCTGAGAAGTGGAGGCCACACAAGAGGAAACTATTAAGGCACATCTGATTAAAAGCAGAACGTTTTGTACAGTAACTTAACAGACAACTTAGTGGTTAACTCCTTAGGCACTGTGTGCAATAGCTATGAGTACCGAATCTCCTCCCACTAAAAGATTGAGATTAAATGTTATTTAAAAGTCAATAGGTAGAGCAAGAGTGATTTCTTGGCCATGAACACTTTCCCAAGAGTGCTTCATTGATGGCCATAGTAAAGAGAGACTTGGAAGGTGCTAGAAGGAACGTACCACCTCCCCAGGAGTGGCTTCTGGGATACTGGAGGAATGTACAGCTCTCCTGGTGCTTTGTTCATGTAGCAGGAGAATGGAGAGGGGAAAGTGAGGTTGTTGAAGGGTGTTTCTGTTGATTTACAACCATTCCCTCCTTATTTTTAGATCATGTTTGACTTCCTTCTGACAACGCATTACTTCAGAGTTCATACAGAATAAAAGCGAGCGGGAGGGGAGACACTAATGCCATTCTGGGTCTTCTGTGTCTTCACATTTCAAATCCGATATAAATCCTGAGTTCTGACGGACTCATGTGTATTTCTCTGATATGTCTCTTAATTTTCAGCATCAAACACCACAGAACTAAACATTCTCAAGCAAATAGTAGATTGTTTCCAAGTAATATTCCTGTCATCTCCCGGGCTTTGCCCTCTTGGAGGTAAAATACTTAGCACAGGAGCCAAAGAAGTATCTTCCTGGACAAAGATCACAGAGAGAAACCACGGCAGGGTCCTGAATCCAAACCCAGTTTCTTTTGTGTGCTCACGGAAATAGTCTAGCCAAGTTTAACTTTCCATAGTATAACTATCTTCCAAATGCTGAAACAGCCAGCACTCTAGTGGGGAAACAGAAAGGATGGGATCCTGTGCTATCTCTGATTTTTAGTCTCCCATTGAATCAAATTCAACAGAAAAGCAAGCAGCACCTCTCTGGGCAGAGAAGAAAACTGTATAAGTCTAAACAATTAAATCAATAGTTTTGATTAAATAGTTTTAAGGCTATGCTTTACCTGATTGTTTTGAGGGGAAAATCAATGGTTGATATTGTGACTGGTCTTTCTGTATGCATATGTATAGAAGGAAGTTATAACCTAATTTTAAAAAGAAAACAGTTCAGATAGAGACTAGAAGCCACCACCCAGATTCCCCTTCAATGAGAAAAATCCATGTCTCATCTGTTGGGTGTGAGGTAAGCAGATGCCCTTCAGTGGTAGTTGCACAAGTATTCTCTCAATTGTGTGTAGTTTCCGTGCACAGCATCTCATCCTGGTTGTTGTATGTTCTGACCTATGGCAGAAGGGTAAGATCTGGCCATTTGGGCCCAGTAAAGAACAATTGTGATCTGCAATGCTAATCACAGAACCGCCTCTCCGTTTGGATAATGCTAGTTGGCCCTTTGGAGAAGTTAGCCCTCTCTTCTCAAACCCAATCTTGCTTTCTCTATGCTTCAAAGCCATTGATTTCGAAGGCACACCATAATAAAGGACTGGTGGGCAATGGCTGCCTCCTTGCCTTCCTCCCACGGCGTGCAGCCTGCAAGGAAATGCAGCTCTTCCTTCGAGATCCGGGAAGCAAGGAGGGGCCACAGGCTGAGAACCAAATAGATAAAAGCAGGCAATATTTCTTCGGCTTGTTTTCTCACTATTTAGTTTACGATACCTCCGAAGGATTGCTTCATTGTGATTTCTGAAACCCAGGACTGGAAATATCCCCTGCGTGCGCCATAATTCACAGCACAGATGTACAGCGAGCACGGATGCTTATTCATTGTCTTTGCCTGTCTGTTTTCACGTTGCTTTTTTTTATGAGGGGCTCTGCTGAGCCGGCCGTCCTTTCTAACCGTTTCATGACTCCTCAGCCTCCCGCTCATCCACATCCGCACAGACAGATTCCTGTCAAAAGCAATCTTTCTTTAGGAAGCAGACGGGTCATGTTTCCTGTGGGCAGATCGAATCAGAGCAGTTCTCGCTTGCTGTGTTGGCTGGTAATTCTGTCCTCCACGTAGATTCTTTAGATTTTAAGTTGGAAATGAGTCCGTAGCTTTCTTCTTCTTTATTACCCACAAAGCTTCTTCATGGACATACAGAGCTCCAGCATCTCTGAGTAATAGAGTTTCAAAAATCCACCTCCCATTCATATCTGCTGTTTTATTCTATTATATCACTGTATTCTACTGACGAGAGTCTTCCCACAGAAAGGAGAGATTATCGCATAAGCATAACTCCATAGATCATAATTCATTATGTTAAGGAAGATTTCTGCTCATCCAGTGCACATCTGCTTACTGACTTTGTGACAGCAATAAAACTACTATACACATGCATGTGTGTGCATGTGTGTATGTGTGTGTATGTATGTGTATATGTGTGTGTTTATGTGTGTGTATGTGTGTGTATGTTTATGTGTGTATGTGTGTGTATGTGTGTGTATGTTTATGTGTGTATGTGTGTGTATGTGTGTAGGTATGTGTGTATGTGTGTGTATGTGTGTATGTGTATGTATGTATGTGTGTATGTGTATATGTGTGTATGTGTATGTATGTATGTGTGTGTATGTGTATATGTGTGTATGTATGTGTATGTGTGTCTCCACACACATACAGTTAAAATTTTTCTTGAACATTTTATCTCCTGTCTGATTTTTCTCTCAATTAGTCTGAAAAACTTAAAGATGCCGATGAAATGTCTTAGTATTTATAAATCTTATACTTAAAAGTTTACATAAATAAAACCTGCTTAGTCCATATAATGTTACTTGTATGTATGTTTTCAGGGCTGATAATTTGGTATTAGATAACCAAATGATCTGCTCGTCACTGGAGAAACTACTTCTCCATCTCTTAGAAATCCCTAGTTGCCTGTAGTTCTCTGTGCATTTTTGAGGCCTTGTGGAGATGTCCCTGTCTACTTTGCATGCATACCAATGTGGTCTTTCATCAACTTATGTTTGAGTGGTCATGATGGTGAAACTTTATGGACGTAGCATAATGATTTAAACTGAAACTGAAGAAAACAAACTGATAGTGTCATACTTCGGGCCTGCTACATGGCAGTCTAAACACACCATGCCTTTGTGCCGGTAGTACAGCCCTGTGATGAGTGTCACAAGCAGGCACAAGCAAATTGAGACCAGAGGAGAAAAAGAAATCATTTTGGGGGGCTGGTGAGATGGCTCAGGAGTTAAGAATTCTGTCTTCTCTTCCAGAGGTCCTGGGTCTAATTCTCAGCACCCACACAGTGGCTCACAACCACCTGTAATGAGATCCGATGCCCTCTTCTAGCATGCAGGTGTACATGGAGGTAGAACACTCTTATACATAAATAAATCCTTTTTTAAACCCACTCTTCACTATTCAAATATTTCTACAATTTCTTCACCTCCACTCTTCATCACTACACCCATACGCCTTCCTGGATAGGAAATATTAATAAAATAAATGATCTCTTCTAATTCTTTCTGCTTCCCTAATTGAAATGGATGTAGTAGATATGACAGTTAGGAAAAAGGACCTCAGCAACTTGTTGATGAAGGAACGAATGCATGCCTCATGGCTCTGAATCAGACAATTAGCAAAATCCTACATGAAGCCATTCTCCATGGCTGGAAATTGCTGAATTTGAGGGCCATCCTAGAAAGCACAGTAGCAGAATAAATATACCTGGTGATCTTCCCAGGGACCTCATAATGATGGAGGATATGAAGACTGATATATAAAATGGTGAAAGCCTGACAGTCTTACAGTTCTGTGGCTGCACTGGAGAGCGTGAACTTATGGTTAGAATGTGAGTACCCCTCTCAGATGCATGTTCTTGAGCATCTGGGCCCAAGCTAGTAGTGGCACTGTTTTGGATGGTGCTGGAACATTTGAAACAGGAGTTTTAGTTGTAAGAAGTAGATCATGATAAGATAGGTTGTCAGTGGGCAGCCCTGACTTGTCTTTTCTCTTTTTTTTTTGGTTCTCTTTGAGGCAGCAGAGGGGGAAGAATGTTGGCAGGTGTAAGAGTTGGTCTTATGACATATTCAGTGTTTCTGTTTAATAATAAAACATTTATCTGTCTTAAGTCTATGTCACTTTACTGCTGTTGCTGACTTGCCTGAGTTCCTCTGAGGCCATAAGCTATGTAGTCTCTGGCATTTATCGCCTCCTCTTAAAACAGCACTGGAGTAAGTAAAGTATCCTAGGTCCTAACTCAGCAGGAATTGCATGGTTCTAACTCCCAGACTGCTAGTTCAAGTCTTAGAAGGAAAGGGGACACTTTGAAAAGTAATATCAGCCTTTATTTCTAATCTCTTCTAAAAAGTTTCCTATGAAAGTTCTCTTTTAGAAAAGTGTGTGGGTGTCTCGGAATTAAGTAAAGGATTAATTGCTAGAACCAATTTCCTCTCGTCCAGATGCCTCTCACTTGTCAGGCTAGGGGGTTAGTATGGAGCAATAAATTTCTATTGAACCAGGAGAAGAGAGTCAAGCTCCTAGAAGGAAAAACTTTTACACAAGCAAACATGGATTAAACTCACATAAATTCATATACAGATTCATGCAAACAGATTCATAAATCTCCATTATAACTAGTTAGGCTCAGCTTACATACTATCTTACATGCTTACACACACAGATCCATACCTACATATGTTTACAAAGCAAAAGACCAAGTGCCAGAGAAGAAAGAATTCACACATTATGGATGAAAAATGAGCTCCAATCTTTATTGCATAGAGAAAGAGGAGGCTTCTACCCTTTCTGTGCTAAATGAATTAAAACCAAGTCTGTAAGAAGAAAGCTTTGTTCTCTTTAGTAAGGCTAAGCCTGCCTTGCTATTAAGAAAAGACTTGTTCTGACCCATGCTAAGGAGAAGCCTGCCTGCTTCTTCTGCTCTCTCTGAAGTTTCTGCTTTTGTCCTCTTTCCCTCTGCATTCTGCATATTGCTCTCTTAATTTTTTATGTTGCCTGTAGTTTCTAAGTTATTCCATTCTGCATTCTCCTTCTTATCTTTCTCTCTCCTCCTGCTCTGATGTAATGATACCCTTGCTCTCAGTGTCTTACTCCCAAAGCCTGAACTCCCAATGCTGTGTTCCCAATGTAATCCTTCCTAGTCTCTTTGTACCTTTGCTAGGAGAATAGATCACACCTTTTTTCCAAGCATTCTTATTTTACAAAAGTTCACTAGAAGTTCAAACATAAAATCAAATCATAAATTGAATAAGGGTTTTACAACAGAGAATGCTTACATGCACATCCATTAAGAGTAATTACCAGGCTAAACACTTATCATCTGTCACCAGCTCTACAGCTTCATGGAGAGTTAGAAAACATAACTTTCGTGACTAAGTTGTCAGTGAAGTTTTGCATAGGTAAACACAGTTGATATTTTATCTTCTGTCCTTGCACTTGTAGTAAATTCATAGTTCCCTTTCTAATGACCTTTAGTTAATTGTTTTACAACCTCTTTGGAATGTGTTCTGAGTTGTAGGTGTCTGCTTGCCATCTCAGAAGCAATTAATTGGTGACACTTGAAGACAGGCAGAGGTTCCATTGCAGTTTTGACATCAGAAAGGACTTAATATCAGCCCTATTATAAAAGAGCTTAATAATTACTGGGATAATTCTAGGAATTCTTATAGGATCACCATTCAGGATAAAGAAATCATCTACTTGTCTATATAGCATGACTACAAGACAGCACATCTTTGCAGTTCTGCAGAAATCTGCTCAAAAGGGTGGGCTAATGCATAATGATTGTTAAAATATTTAATAAAACCAGGAAAAGCATATTAATAGCAGGAATCTTTTCTAAAATGAAATCTCCCCAGCCTTGCCTGCAGAAGCAAATCTATCATTAACTGTACAGTCCATGGTGGAACCATTTCAGAGAGATCATCTTCTATCTACTTGATAGTTCCTGGTAGTGGGTACAAAGGTCATGCCCACTTCTGTTGCTGACTTTTGCATTCTGTTTTCTAATGTGCTGAGCTAAGTGATGCTTCTACCCTATGGTCCTGCCACTGTGAGCTCTAGCATGTACCCTTTTTATGATGCGGTGACATTCCCAGGAAACTGTGAGCTAAAATGAGAATTCCTCCCCTGAGTTGCTTCTGTCACATGAATGAACAAAGGCATTAATACAGAAAATTGATAGCAGATAGTGGGACTTCTGCTGTATGGGCCTGATCATGGAGATGGTTGGCCATTGGAACAGGAGGCAAGTGTAGTATAGTTTAAACATCCAAGAAGGTCTATACAATGTGAAGCCTAATGTGCCATTCTAGAGGGAGTGTTAAATATCAGAATACCTACATAAATGAAGGAGGTAAAGGCCAGACTCGTAAGGCCTCAAATAGAAAAGGGATTCTGCCAGGAGTTGGTCTAGAAGCCACACATGATCTAGTAAAACAATGAATCTGATTGTGTTCAGACCCTGTTCTAAAGTTTCAATGATGTTAAATTAAAACAATAAATAGACTGGTTTGTTTGATGGATGAAATTTCAGGGCAGAAAATACTTCAGGCTGTGTCAAGCTGGCTTCTCACTGATTTGGGCCATAATCCCAATGTAAGAGAATACAGAGGAATATAGAGAAACGTGGAAAGGTTTGCAACAGAGTCATGAAAAAAAATGACTATCAATGAAGTTTCTATCAAGAAAAGTACAGACGAAGAAGCTACTAACTGTTAAAGGGATAAGTGCTATTAAGGAGGAGCCATACACATGACCTGGGACAATAGCAGAGGTTCTTTGAGAGTAAGAATCTTCCAATAGAAAACTACCGGGTGAAAATTCAAACACATTGAAAAGACCTTTCTTTATAGTGAGCATGCTGAAAACACATAGAGGTATAGACCCTGATTCAAGAGGGGAAAAAAGGGGGGAGGGATTTTATACCCAGTTCAGCTATCCATAAATTTAGAGGTCCAAGTAGTCATGGTCAAAGGAGCTTGACTACATCTCTGCCTGGCAGAAGAATTTGTCATCAGCTATATGGTGCTGATTGTGTTTGACACGCAAAATGCTAAGTTCCACAGCCATAGCAGCTGTGTGAAACCAGCCAATACAAGGCACTAGCAGAGCCCTAAATGGTGTTCCCAAGGGAGTTGTTTATGAAGGTGTGCTGGTAAGGTATATGTTTCAATGGAGGTACCAGAATGTTAAAGAGGGAGGTTTCCAGGGAACAGCTGCAGGTATTAGGTAGAAGCAGTCCAGAGACAGGTTCTGTGTACTGCAGAGGGCAGGACTGTAAATAGCAAGCTACCCAAGTCTGTTGGAGCTCATAGGATGACATAGTATCCCCCAGATCTTTATATGTAGCTACAGAAGGCTGAAATCTGAAGCCAAGTCCACAGTCAGTACTACTGCCAAGGTTGGTGTGTAGAGAGGTAAAGGGGAGAGCATATTGATGTGAGTGGTCCATATTGCCACCTGAACCATAGTGATGTTCGGATCTTCACTGCTACTCAGAGATATGCCTGGGTCTGTGGTTGTACTGCAGCCTGGGACTATGTTGATGTTTGTGGTCTGAGTTACTACCAAAGTTCAGGTAGAGGTTCATGGGCTGGACTCTCACCTGAGGTCATGGTGATGTCTGGGCACATGCTGCCCCCAAGAACCACACCTGGGTCAATAAAAATGTAACGTGGAGAATGGAAGGTTGTAAGGATTCTTGAAGTTGGATTAGCTACATTGTGCTTTTGGAAATGGGCTTGACCGTACTGGGGTCGGGGGGATATCATTGTTAAGGATTTAACGTAACCTGTGTGAGCCTTTGTTCTGAGGTGATGGCATATCGGTGATGGAATCTCAGGGACGTGGACCTTGCCAGCAGAGGGAGGGCACTTGGAATGGCCTTGTATGTCATCCTCATATCTGATTGTCGTGTGTGCTTTCTGCTTCCTGCTACGGCGTGATAGAAGGGAGCCTCTACTCCAAGTTGCTTCCTTTGAAGGTGGTGACATCCCCTGGAAACCGTAAGCCAAAATAAGACTTCCTTCCTTCAAGTCAGATGCTTTCGTCATAGCAAGGAAGAAGAAAAGCACCCCAAACAACTTACCTACACTGAAAGAATCATTGATAATATTGGTCAATGAGAAGGTATTTTCTCTCATTATTCAGAGAATGCTGTCTGTTAATTAATTTTCTTTTAGTTTCTTGTTTTATTATTCTAACACTGGTACAGAAGAAAATCAAAAGGCAAGATAAAATAAAAATCTTTGTGCAAAATCTTGGAGCAAAATTGAGCTCCAAAAAATATTGGTTCCTTAAAGAAGTCCATACTATGTTCATATTTAATAGAAAATAAATTGAGACATGAGGTTAAGATATACAATAATGTAGCTATATTTAATAAGTAGTAAATTATTTTGGAAATAAATAGGCAGGGTGTAATTTTGAATTTTAGTTTAGGAAGGAAACCAATACTTTGTGTCAAAACTTGACAGAAAATGCAAATGCATACATTGAAAGTCTAGGTCAAGCAGATTAACCGATTGATTAAATCATTGTTGGTACAGTGTCAGTGCAAGTATTGCTCCTTGAGGGCAGTTCCACTTGCTCTAAGTTACCTCCACAGTGACATGGACAAAAACTTCAGAATGTCATCGCTTCAGAATGAGCCCTGAAAGAATGGCTCTCGTGTAACATGATTTTGTATCGTGATGAGAACACAAATGTCTACAGTCACATCACATCCCTGAAAAGTAAATGTTGCCTATGTGATGAAAGTATCTTACCTTCCTTATCCATAAACACAGAGAGTATATATGGATAAAGATACATATGCAATGTATCTGTGGTGATAAAATGCCCTGTGTGTTTAATTACAAAGAAAATACTGTAAAGGGAGTAGAGTAATATGGGGAAAGTGTGGAGTTAAACTACTATATTAATTCTACACAAAAGAATAAACTCACTCATGTTCATGTTAAACCAGAAATATATTTTCATAATGGATTTCTGATGATAAGCCAAAGAAAGGGGTAGGATAATCATTCAATAGCTAGTTTAAGGATGGTTTATTGTTGGTAGCATTGCTCACTTAATAGTCATCAGAAGAAGGAAATGTATTTTTATTTCATTTGCCCCTAACAAATTTAAGATTTACTCACTTTTAAGAAAGCACTGTGAGTACCAAATAATAGATTTCAGTTAATCATGCATTGGGTGGATGAGATAGGAGGGACATACTGCTTCTTAAGGAAGATATTGTTTACAAAAAACATTACATGGCTACAGAGGTCATAGGACAGTTATAGGTATGACGCGGCATAAAGAGCTTTTCTTTTTTTTTTTTTTTTTTTTTTTTTTTTCTTTTCTTTTCTTTTTTTTTTTTCCGGAGCTGGGGACCGAACTCAGGGCCTTGCGCTTGCTAGGCAAGTGCTTTACCACTGAGCTAAATCCCCAACCCCCATAAAGAGCTTTTTACTTCCTGAGGCTGTGATGGTTAATCCCAGTCTACCTGACTGGTTTACCTAAGCATTGTGTCATCTACCACTATGGATTGGAGAAGCCCAAGACCACTCATCAGATGGCAGCACCTCCCTATGGACTGGTGATCTAAGCAGAATAAAAGGGGCAACATGAGGAAACCAACCCAGGGCCAACATTCTCCCTTCCTTGCTTCCTGTCCATGACACCATGCAGACATAGGTCTACTCTGCTGCACATCCCACTGTGGTATGTTGTTGAAAATATTTAATCTCAATGGGGGGGGGGTGGTTTCTACCCTGCCTTAATTATTCAGTTCCCAGATCAAAGACACAAAACTTTTATATTTATAATAAGCCTTTAGTGCACTAGAACTGGGCAGATATCAACTCTCTAAGTTATTAGAATCTACTTCCCCTCAACAGTCCTGAGTTAGAACTTGCCATGTTCTATCTAGGCTGCTCTTACTCCAATTGCCCAGTCCTCATGACCATGTTTTCATGACTCACCTACTTCATGGTGTCTTTTCCTCTCTCTACTCTCCACTTTCTCTCCTCCTCAGACCCCTGGTCCAAAAACCAAAACCTCACTTACCTTTCCTCTGTCCAGCTATAGGCTCTCGGCTCCTTTCTTCAACCAATAGTTTTAAATTAAGGAGCAAGGGTCACATGGCTTTGCTTTGTGTAAGTGCAGATTCTCTCATCCCTGGGGGTAACTAAGCCTGGGGGCCAGTGATTAGCATTACAATACAAAAGCAAAAAAAATCCACAACAATGGTAGACTGTCATCTTTGAGATAATGAGACAGATTACATTGTTCATGTTGGTTGAGATTATATTGTTTATGTTGGTTGTTTCTGTTGAAGCAATGAAAATAGCAATTACAAGAATAGTTAAAATTGCCACAAATATTAATAAGGAATCAGCTGAAGAATTATACAAGTGAACTCAGCGGTCCCTTTTAATGCCTGGTGTTTCTGGAAGATAATACACTTGAGATAAAAAGTAATAAACTTAGGAAATGGTTAGAGTACCTTAGACAGACTGGGCATAAGACAGTGGTGGGGTTCTTTCGGAAAAAGTATTTAGGACCTAGACTTCTCCTATACCACTTTAAAAAATAGAATAAAGGCAATATTTTAAAATATATATTCTAACTGTGGGTTTCCAACCACCTCAAGGAATTGAGTCATATACACTAGACTCGTTGTAGAGTTATGAAAGAGCAAGTGTGGTTTTTAGTGACCTCAGCTTGATACAATCTAGAACCTAGAGGCACAAGGTCTGTGAGGGGTTATTTTGACTGCTTTAACTGAGATGGGTTGACCCAACTACCGTGAGTGTTAACTGGAGAGAAAACCTGGAGAGAAATCCTGTAGAGCATTAGCTGAGTCCAAGAATGTTTTTCTGTACCTGATTGTGGCTGCATCATGCACCTTCAACAGTGACTTCCCACCTATGAGCGACCTCAAATTGGAGCTGTGGGCTAAAATAGCCCTTTCTCCCTTAAGTTGCTTTTGTTGACATGTTTTATCACAGCAATGGGAAAGGAAATTATGACAGGATATGACACCCCTCTTCCCCACCTTCCCCTAAAAGAGGGAGGACATAAAATTAATTTTGAAAAAGTCTTCTTGGAGCTTCCTTTTTGCTCCCAACTTCATTTGGAAAATCTGAGAGCAGAAAAGAAACGTCCTTATTGTAGAACTGTAGAAAGCCCGATAGTGAGCCCGGATGGGAAACATCGTCATTTAAGAAACATAACTAGGAACTGGACAACCTTTTGTGAAGCTTCAAAGCATTAACCTCAGACTGTCTGCCATCAGGTAATAAATGAGTGTGGAAATATTTAGGCATGAGCTGCATGCCTCCTGCATGATGCTCTCTTTCTAATTACCTGGGTTAATCTACATTCTTTCATTGCAAGTTCTATAGGCTGTGTGGGGGCATCTCAAAATGCCTTGCTTAATTTGACATCTTCGTATACCCAATTCCTCAGAGATTATTTCCTCTCACTTGCTTGTCTACTTTTTCCATATCCCTGCCCCTGCTTCAACTTCTTATTTCTCTTCTCTTCCCTCCGAACAGCCAGGATCTTTTCTCTGACACTGCCTCTTGCTGGAACCACAGTGTACTAGCTAGCAAGCTGTAGTTTGCACATCTAATGTATAGTCACACGGTGTTCAGTAAAAGCAATTTAAAAGAGTTTTCCTAGATGCCGGAAGGATGGGGAAGCTCAGTGAAAAGATTGAGAACTCTCTGAGGCAAAGAAGTCTCTCAGGGAAGACATGGGAGCTACAGAGGCACTTCAGGACAAGTGTGGCAAATAGGATGCCTGTGTTCTTATATCTGTTCTCACTCTCCGAGGTTAGTTTCTCCACCCCCGGGTATCGGCCTCAGTCATGGGATTTGTCTTGACCAATGAAGTGATAGCGGATGTGTCCCCTTCCATGCAGAAATGGGGGCGGGGGTATGGGTCCCTCTGTCACAGGATTGTCGCTTTTCAATAAATCAGTTCCAGAACTCTCCTGTCTGAAGTAACACAAGGGTGGGGTAAGAGTTCAGGGAAAGTATGGTGCAACTCTGGAGGAAGGGGGAACCCAGGGAGATGACAGGGACACCTGGAAGCTGAGCCACACATTGGAAACATAAACAAGATGGAGATTGTGTCAAAGGGTTAGTTGTGGATGTACATGGGTAACGACAGAGGAGGAGGAGATCCTGTAGATCCTTGAATGTTGTGATAAAAACACAACTTGTTGCATAATGAGGAGTAATTGCTCTCTTTGGGTGTTGGGAGGGCCAACAGAACATTCAAGAAAGCCACCTATTGCTCGGTAGGAAATCCTAAATTAAACATATGCTCAACAAATATTTGTTGGGCATACATAAAGGATGAGAATAGTAAGTCAAGGATAGGAAGGCATACTTCCTTCCCTGGCTGTTTGAAGTATAGTGTAGGAGACAGGCAGGTAAGTAGGCAATTATTACATGTTAGAACGCCAAGTAAATACGAGGTGACAGGGGTCCTTAGTGGGAGGAAAGCTATTTGAATTGGTGGAGTCAAGGAATAGAAGCCAGGAAAATATCTAAACTCTTTACAACAGCTTAATTGTGGTTTCCCCATGGTAGAATAGAAAGAATTTAAGAACACTAAAAAGAGACACAGCTTTGTAGAAAAATACGGGCAGCTGCCAAAACTTTTATGTGTAGAAATACTATTTACTGATTCCTGTGAGCAGAATTTATCTTTCCAAATGTGTGGGGACAGCCTGCAGTAGTTATGAGTAAAGGCATGCTCAGTGTGAGAAAATTCTTGTACCCTTTAATCTACCACAGCAGTGAATCTAAGACCAGGTCATAAACACTGGCACACAGACACACACATCTGCTTCTCGGGCCATGGTGAAATTACTCTAAAATGAAAATGGGCATCTTGAGAGGATTTCTCCTGGGACAGACTTAGTAGACATTTCTATGTGACAATATCTATAACATCTTCATGTACAGTCATTCATTGAAATTTTCTCTCTCTTATATCTAATCTAACATCTAAATTTGTTAGAAAAGCTCTGTATAAAGGCCTGGGAGATGGCACAGGGGTAAAACATTTGTGGAGAGAGAGAGAGAGAGAGAGAGAGAGAGAGAGAGAGAGAGAGAGAGAGAGAGAGAGAAAGAGAAATGAAGGATCTGAATTCAGTCATCTGTATTCACATAGAAATGGATATCTGCATGTATAATAACAACCACAATAATACATAAAATAAATAGTTAACTTTATGAAGAGCAGAGGAGGTGTTTTGGTCAGTACAAGACCTGAGTTTAATCCCCAGAACTCACATGGGGAAGCCTGGTGGTTAGGGCAGCCTGTCATACCAGTACTGCAGAGGGAGAAACAAGAAGATCCTTGGATTGTACTGGTCAAGCTGGCCTACCTAGCCTACTTGGAAGCTCCAGGTCAGTGAGATCCCGCCTCAAAAATACTATGGGCAGTGACTTAGGAAACATGCATGGTTGTCCTCTGCATGAACACACACCCATATAATACATATATCCACACATACATATACACAAATACACATATGTCCCTGCACACACATATATGGTACATGTCCTGTATCACTAAAAGTGACTCATAACAAAGGAGTTTATTTGACTGACAGCTGCAGGGGGAGAGTCTCTAGGGTGGGGGAAGCATGGCTCCAGGCAACCAGAGCAGGAAGCTGACACATTACAGCTTTAACTATACAAAGAGCATGAACCGGAAGTGGGATAAGGCTATACACACTCTAATCCTGCCCCCAAGTGATGTACTTCCTCCAACTAGACCCCACCTAAAAATCCCATAACTTTACAGACATCACTACAACTGAGAACCCAGTGTTCAAATACATGACTTTATGGGAATGTTTCTCATTCAAACACATATACCCATTCACATGCATATACTCACATATACAAGAATGTGCATGTACATGTGCATGTACCAACATGTACACATCAAATATACATGAACACACACATAAACCCACATATATGTATATGTATACATATATATACCCTCCACGTTCATATATGTATACACATGTTCATACACATGTGCACATGCACTACATACCCACACATGAATACCCATGCATACACATGTACATAAGTCCACGCACATGCTTAAACATATATGTATTCTCTCTCACAGTAATATATACATACATGTAAACCTGTATACAAATATGCACATAAACACACACACATTTACACAGATGTAACATCACACATATATACACATGCACACAGACATGCATATTCACACACACATGTACACACACAGGTGCTCTGTGATAGTTTGCACCTTCTTAATTGCTACACTTACAAACACACAAGAAACCTTTGATCTTCATTGCTCCTCCATATAATGACTAAGATATTATTTGAATCAGAAAGTTTCCTTATATTTATCACTTGTCACAGTAATATTGCTACATGAACAAACAGGGGCACTTTATATATGAGTTCTGATAATCATCAAAATATCAGAGTCAACAGAGTCTAAGGAAAAGAGAATACAGAGATACAATGATAAAAGTAGCCTGGCATGTTCTACTGAAAAGTTCTCAAGTCGAGGCACAACCTATCTGTTTAAATGAACTTCTAATAGGGATCAGAAAATGCAATGACAGTAATAATACTGGACAATATTTTGATCGATTACTTAATGTGTCCCAAGCATGTGGCTAACCTAATACAGGGCCCACAGGAGGCAGTGGAGTAAATACCAAAGTCTAACGTTAACTCATAGATGAGAAAGGGGAGGGGGAGACTTGATCAAGGCCATTCAGACAATAGGGAAAAACCGATTATAAGCTAGAAAATCCAAACCTTTCAGAAGACAGACAGCCTGAGATCTCAGAGTCACAGTATTGTGGGAAGTGTTCACTCTGGCTGTGGTTTGAGATATTTTGAACTCACGGGTTACTTATCTTTACCTACTGAGTCTGCCTGCCTATATTCAGTAATAACGATTAGGTATTTGCACCAAGAGAGGAAAAGTTTACCCTCCCTCTGAGTCATTAAATTGCTTCTTTTCTTCTCACATGAATTATCACAGCTCTTGAGCAAGATCGGCCTCTGTAGAGAAGTAAACCAGCTACCATTTTACAAAGTTTGAAGTCGCTAGCTAACAGAAGGCATCTCTACTAATAATGTCATAAAAGGTGCTCTGGCCGGTGTCCAGGTGCCCTCCTCTTCAGCAACTCCTACAGCCCTTTCTCTATGTGAAAAAGGAGGGCACGGCCTCTGAAATTGCTGCAGAGGACGAGCAAAGAGGGAGCAAAGCTCAAGGTCACGGTCACCCTCACACTGCCTTAATGAGGTGCCACATGGTAGTTCACACCTTCATGGCAACTGTGATGTCCTCCTGTGGGTCATCAATTGGATGCTCGTAGAAGAATTTTGTTACATGACACAAATAATTCCCTCTAAATAATTTGAATGTGATGATCAATACATTTTTAACTTGCAATCAATAACTAGCATGTCGCCTAGGAGATCTACCACTCAGATATCTCAGCAGTAGGCCACACACATCTCTAGCCTTCTTTCAGGGTCTTGTCTCAGGATGTTCATTCCCAGAAGTTCTGTGATGTTAGCTCATACCCATATTCCCAGGACTCAGGAGCCCGAGGCTAGATGGCTCATATTTAAGCTCAGTTCCCGGGCAGCCTGGGCTACAGGGGAAGAGACCGTCTCAAAGGAAGCAGAAAGGTTTATGGTTTCTACAAGTTTGGTGGACACAATGAGCTTCATTGACTTAAGAGGAAGATTGCAGACCTTGAAAAAAGACAATGAGCAAAATGAACAATAATGGGAAGGAGGGTGCGAATTGAATGCTTAAGAACTATAATTCCTCACTTTGTGGTCAAGCAGAATGGAAAAAACATCAGTGCACAATCGTTCATAAATAGCATTTGTTTAGCAAGCAATTCTTCATGGCCTCTGACTTCTCTCTTAAATAACTATTTGGATATCTATATAATATGCTCTAACTTGGGTCTCAGTGACTCAACTGTGCTGTTTGTCTTTCTAGCACGTATCTCAACTTCTCCCCAATGAAACCTTTGTTTTGATCTTCGGAGCCTTTCTTTGGTCATAGACTTTCAGCCAATCTCCCGGCCATAGGCATGCCCCAACAAAAACCACAAATCAGGCCACAGTAAAACACATATTTTTCGAAAGAGTACACCATGGATAGATGATTACAGAGTCGCAGCCGTTCCTGTTTATTGCTTTGAGGTGGAACACGTGGCAAAGTGTGATTTTTCTTATTAACAATTTTAATTAACTTTTAATTGATCTGTAAGAAGATGAATGAGTCCATTATAGCATCGCGCGTGGTGAGTGGCTCGGGTAGACATTAAGCATCCGGGCAAAGTTCTCGACAGTACTATTGATAATACAAACTCCGCAGACAGCTCGCATGTCTCACACCGACTTCCCCATACGTAACAGTAAGTAACTGAATCTGCCCCTAGTGTCTGAGTCACAACCTCATTCATCTTGCTCGGTGACTGGGACGCAGGGAAGGGAGAAAGGAAGTAGCTTCCATGCATAGTCCGTCCCTTTTGTCACCATTAGCTGCATATTTGAGCAGCTCGAACTTTAGAGTTAATTGCTGTAGAATATACAGTCAAATATACACGTTTTCTGCCACAGTGGCTAGCCATGCAGGGAGCCGCCTATGGATGAGTGGGTGAGACAAAGGTTCAGTTCAGGCGTCCGTGTGTACTTGAAACGTTCATTTCCCTTTAGCTAATTTAAATGGGTTTTTAAAAAGTTATGAAATGCGTTTGCAACGGCCTAAATGTGTTTGGCCCAGGGAGTGGCACAATTAGGAGGCGTGGCCTTGTCGGGGGAAGTGCGTCACGGTGGGGGTGGGCTTTGAGACCCTCCTTGTAGCTGCCAAAAAATATTGGAGGTTTTGCGTCCGTAATTTCCCAAAAATAGAGACGCTGTTATATATTTGCAAAATGTACGATTAAAACAAAGGTCCTTGTAAAGATGGTATAGTCCCGTCTGTCAAAGTAAGCCTGAAATACTTGCACAAGTTTTAAAGAGGAACAAGGCAGCCGGAACGTGAATCCAAGAGGCACGGAGGAGGAGAAGTCGTTCAAAACGTGCAAGGACCTCACAGGTACAGAACATGGTGGTGGAGACTATTGGCCATAGTCTTCACATTCTGACTTTTACAAGGATGGGAATCTCAGGCTCACTGTTTACACAGCCCGACTCTGTCAATAGTTTCAATATTTCCCCAGAGCCTCCCAGCGGGAGCAGAGATGCTTTTAAGTCGGTGACCCTACACTGAACTTCTCATCTGCAGAGATGTATGTAAAGAAGCTTTATTTCACGGGAGCTGATAACTGTATGATTATCTGCTATTTTGGCAATGGAATAAACGCTAGTGCGTGCAGTTCCCATGTATTATAGATTCACTTGGAAGCTGTTGGGTTTATGATGGTCCCGAAGCTACTGGTGTCATGTACAAGATGAACTTGAGATGTTTGAGGTTTTATCATTATCACAGTGGCATTCATTATGCCATGGTAGTGTCCAGCGACGCTGGGCAACATCAGGAAGCTGCAGCCCCCAGTGGTCACCCCTTGTAAGTGGCATGATGTAGTGGCTTCTACACCTGTGGGGCTCAGCCCATTAATGTACTAAATATTTTGAGACACAATATTTTTTATTTAAATGAATTTGTAAGAGCGTAACCCATGATAAGTGGGGGCACATTTATCCTGAATACTAGAAATGAGACATTAGTTAGATTGGTGGGCACACGAATAAGATGTGCCCACATACTAGCATACACACTCATATCCACTAACACACTCATACACACACTCACTCACACATGAGACACACACATACTCACAACACGCTGACATACTCTCACACACACTAACACACTCACACAAACACACACACATACACACTCACACACACTCACACACTCACACACACTCACACACACTAACATACACACACTCAAACACACACTAATTCACACACACTCAGACTCACACACATGGAGGAAGGGAGGGAGGGAGGGAGGGAAGGAGAGAGAGAGAGAGAGAGAGAGAGAGAGAGAGAGAGAGAGAGAGAGAGAGAGAGAGAACAGTTTACTAGTTAAACCAGACTTCTTTGTCATAGGGAACTTTGAATTATAAGAAATGAACAAATACCTTGGGTAGGCGTCACTTAGGTTATGACGCATGTGTAAAATGTTTTTACTGAGTATCCCAGCGATGAACATTGAGGCTAACAATCATAAGGGCAATGATGTATGGATCACAACCTACCTAAGTTATTCAATAATTATTTTTCTTTACTTGATCTGGAAACAAACAACTTCAGTCTTTCCCCCAGAATGACAGAGCATGTTATCATGCTGTTCACTGCTACAACTAGGATAGCAAGCACCACTACTCCACCAACAGTGTCTGGAGCCCTCTAGGCAAGTTAGAGCTTCAGGGAAACTACTTCTACATAACCCTTCAGTTCGCTGACTATGTTTGTTTTCTTCCTCCAGGTATGAATGTCATTCTTCTTCTATTTCACTGCCAGGATAAACCTCTCTAGGGCATCTCTGGCTTTGTCTAAAGAACAAATTCTGTCTGAGTGTCAGTCATATGAAGTGGAAGACTGTAGCTATAAACATGATATTCACATCTTTTTCTTTTCATTTATTTTTTATTATTATGTATTTATATAGCATGTGTGTGAGTGTATTATATGCATTCGTGTGTGAGTGTGTTATGTGTATTTGTGTGTGAGTGTGTATATGTGTGTGTATGTGTGAGTGTGTACATGTGTGAGTGGATGTGTAAGTGTGTATATGTATGAGTGTGTGAGGATATGTGCGTTGAGTGTGTGTGTGTATATTTGAGTGTGTGTGATTGTGTGTTTATATGTGAGTATGTATGTGTGTGCGTGTGTGTGTGTGTGTGTGTGTTTGTGTGTGCTCACATGTTTCACAGTGCATGTTTGGAGGTCAAAGGAGGCTCTTCTATCATACATCTTCCAGAGGTCAAGCTCAGGTCATCAGCAGGTACCAACACGCTGCCAGCCCTATGTCTACATTACATCTTTGTTTTTTCAAAATGAGAGATGTGTGTACATGATGTTTAAATGCCTTGTGTTCCAGCCCTCGCAAAGATTCAGTCATCTTTGAGTTTCGAAATCAAAATGAAGTCCTCTCCCCATCTTTCCTGGTGGTTTGGAACATAAATGTCCACTATTTCACAGCTTCTTAGGTAGAGTCCAGAGTCTATGAAAAACAGCAGTAGAATCATGTGATATAACATGTGCAGTATCTGGTGGTGTAAGGTTATCAGTTGTGATAAATCTGCTGACTCTCAAACAAGAGTACTTCTACCAACATTCTATTAGAAATAGCTTTTCTATTCCTGATGCAAAATGACTTCATGCCTAAAGCTTTCAGCAAATACAGATTCAGGTAGCCCCAGTGACCCTCAGCTACTACTTTGAGATTCATATTCTAACATTAAACAGTAATCCTGACTTGTGATTTGACAATTACTGTACTTTTATTACCATTCAGTTTGGGAATATGTTTAATTTCAAACCTCAGGTCCACGGACCACTGAACATTCATTACTTTCATTAGCATTTATTAAACAGTTTTACATATAAGTCATTGTTCTGAAATCTAGGACCCCTGAGGTATTTAATTCTTATATAACGTTATGTGGGACAATTAATTTCCTTAAGCCGTATGGTCTCATTTGCATAATGGGGCCAAGGATATTTACTCATTAGAAATCATCATAAAGATTAAAGAAGGTAAATATACATCGTGCCCAATCTCATGTAAATGTGAAAATGACTATACGAGTTTGTTAAACAAAACAGCCACCAAAGCTTGAACCGTTCGTGAATTAACTTTAATTAATTAAAGCCAAGTGCTACTTTTGACATTTAAAATCCGCCGTAGCAATAAAATTACATGAAACTTTCCATTTTTATAACGCTCATTTTCTCTGACATAATAAATTGTCGTCTAATGGTATCGACTTATTTCATTTTCCCTAAGAATTATAACTAAGTCACAGGTTATTTCTTCTCACGATTTTGACTGCAAAGTTGGGCCTTTATTATCTTTTTAATTTTACCTTTAGAGGGGAAAAGAATGCTTGGTTAGACAACATGGCACAGTTTGCCAGCCGTGTGCCAGAAGCTGTCATGTGAAGCCTTTGGTTTCTTCTGTTTAGGCGACAGACCCAGATGCTGGGATAAATGGCCAAGTGCACTACAGCCTGGGGAATTTCAACAACCTCTTCCGCATCACGTCCAACGGGAGCATTTACACAGCCGTGAAGCTGAACAGGGAAGCCAGGGACCACTATGAACTGGTTGTTGTGGCAACAGATGGAGCTGTACACCCTCGACATTCAACTCTGACACTGTACATCAAGGTGTTGGACATTGACGATAACAGCCCTGTTTTTACCAATTCAACGTACACGGTTGTTGTTGAAGAGAACCTGCCAGCCGGGACCGCCTTCCTTCAAATAGAGGTGTGTGGACCAGCATTAATTCCATGACATCTGTATTATAAGATTGGCTGTGAGGGGAAAAAAAAATTGAAGTTTAACTATAAACATATGATGATCTCAGAACAGCTTAAATTCAGATGAACGGTAGATAATCCTTATTGTGGGGTTTTTTTTTTCTTCTTCTTCTGTGAAAACCTTCCTCAGGGAGGCCCCATAAAATCAAAAGGAGAAAGTTTGCAATCATAAGAAACACCATACATTTGCATATATTGAATAATATTATATGGTTTTTGTCACATTGACAATGCAAAGGAAAAGCTGATTTTCTCAAAAAAAATTAATTTTTTCAAGTGTCCTCCACATCTATCAGAGGGCTCCTGCAAATAATCATATATATATTTATATATATATACATTTATACACGCATATATACATGCTCATGTGTTCAAGTATATGCATATATGACATGTATATATTCACACATACATATATGCACGTGAGTCGATATACATTTCTCCATTTAATTTATACACACATATTATAACTATTCTTAATTGAATTCTCATACTGAAACCTTCTTTTGCTCAACCGTAGTATTACCAGCAGCTTCTGACTTTTTAAAACAATAGTTCAGGTGCACCTATAAATCTCAATTTTTGGAATAGCCCATTTGATTCTGACACGGAGTGTCTGTAAAGCTATGACAAAGAAGTAAACCTCAGTATGTTGATATTTCACCTGCAGAGTACAACTTGAATTTTTCTGTCAAGGTTTTCTTGATACACCTCAACATTCAACTAGGTTATAGGCATGAATAAATCAAATTAAGATGTGTGTTAACCCATAGAGAACCATCTGTCCATTTCTTCATCCATCCACCTCTTCAACAATCATGCATCATTGCTGCCCAACTATAAATGTCACTTTTATTCCCTCAGATGAGGGGATGAGATGAGTGCTGTACCCAACCTGAACGAGTACATGAGTTGGGCTATACCCAAAACATTTGTCTACTCTAAGTATCTGTAGCCGAGGCCGGGAAGCTTCTAGCCTCCATGTAATCTAATCTTCCAAGCTGACTGATTCAATCCAGCTTCTCTTAGCTCCTGCCTGAATTGCTCTCCTGGACCTCATACTAACTTTGGCAATGAGTTCTAATCTTCTGGAACCTTCTCGTTCTCTGTCTTCACCTTTGTCTACCTTGTTCTCTTTGCAACTTGTCTCTGTAAAACTATCCTGGTATAACACACACACACACACACACACACACACACACACACACACACACACACACACACACCATGCCACAGGGAGCTGGGCATATCTAATCTCTTACTCATTCTGTCAAATCTTTCTGTTTCATCACTTTGCCCCTTATTTAGATGTCACTTTCAAACATGGCTGCTCCTTCTACAAACTAACCTTAGCTTCACTGTTAGGGCTTAAAGGTAGTGTTCGAAGGATTGTATTCTAGCCAGATCATAATGTAATCCAGGGCATGTCTGCTTTCAGCTGAATCACAGCTTTGCACAGGATCCCTTGCCAGAGCAGCTGTGGAGCTGGATGAAAATTACTCTACTATTACCCAACTATCTATTTTGCCTTCTGCTCTATTTTTATTTTATATATATATACATATATTATTATATTTGGATATTATAATCATATCATTTCCTTCTTTCCTTTCCTCCTTCTAAATATCCTCAATACTTCTTGGTCTTTCAAATTCATGTCCCCTTTTTCCATCAATTGTTACATACGTATATGTTACATATATATGAATATGTATGTATATATATTCATATATATGTGTATATATGTGTGTGTGTGTTTGTATATACATTTTTTTGGTAATGCAAAAGTATCAAGATGGATTCACAACCTCTAGAGAATTCTCAGTCAGCTTTATTCGACACCCAGCATTGCTAATCAGGAGCAAGGTCCTAAGTGTCTAAGATATGCTTTCTGTACAACCTTGAGTGGTTTATTTTTTTTTCCTGCTAGAAAAAGCTACTTTGCCATTGAGAAACAAGTCAGCTACCAGACAAAGAGAGAAACAGAAAGGATTATTCAAGGCCATGTAAAAATAAAAACGATCAAAATGTCAAGGGGGGATGCTGATTGATGTTCAAGGTTCTAAGGAACCAGAAGGCATCGTGTTCTGTCACAGCATTTGGAGGATTACATTGCTGTCATTTGAATCTTGAATGTCCCCCAAGGCCCATATACTCAAAGCTTGGTCCTCAGCCTGTGGAATTATTACATGTTGGGGCACAGAGAATATGCCCTTGAAGAAAGATATTGAGTCCCCAGGCCCTTCATGTTCCTCTCCGTTTCCTGGCTCTCATGGTACAAGACAAAGCTTCTGTGGTCCTTGTTTACTACCACGATGTGCCATACCTCCACATACCCACACAGGGCTTACTAACCATGGACTGAACCCCACTTTATGAGTGACTTAGCAGAGGAATCTTATTACAGTATCAGAAAGATGACTAACAGTGTTGGTCAAAGATAAAGTGGAAACAGGAGAGTTTTCACAGGGAAATGACACAAAATCTGTGCTTTCACTGGTCCACTCTACTGTGATGCCGTAAGAGGAGAACAAGATTGGCAGCTAAGCACTGTGTACGCAAATGCAGGCTCATTCAGTAGATCTACGGCTCTGAACTTCTGTTCCTACAGTTCTGCTCCTTCTAGCAAGGAGCTTTTGCCAATCTGTGCCATAGAATGTAACAGCCACTCTACTTACGCAAAATAGCAAAAACAAATAAAACCCATCTTTTCATTTGGGCTCCAACTCTGATCACCTTTGGATGCTACATCATCTTTCCCCTTTTATTTGAGTATTTATGTCTTATTTCTCTTCCGGGCTATGGTATTTACACCTGAGTTCATTTTTTTCTCTTCACTGCACCTTCTGCATAATAAGTGCTTGACAGACACTTGTCTAAAGGCAGGGAAGTGCAGGGGAGAAGCCTTCATAAATACGTTACCTCATCCTTCCAAGGCACCCTTCTGAAACGCAACTGTTTCCATATTTCCTTATTTCCCTTGTGGGATTTTAGAACCTGTGTATGTAAATCACTCCCTCAATATTTCCATTCAAAAATATCTCGGGTTCACCATCTTCTGTCTGTCCATCATCTTCCATCTATCCTTTCTCCTTTTTTCTGTTTCCTGTTTACTGATAAATGACAAGTCACGTGTCCCTTTCTTATTACCAACTCCATGCTGCCCAAGGTACTCATGTGTTTCCAGCAGCCCTCAGTCCGCTTGTGGGAAACCCTCTGATGTAACCGTCCTTCTCTCTGACCTGTCCTAGGCCAAGGATGTTGATCTTGGAGCCAATGTGTCCTATCGGATCAGAAGCCCGGAAGTGAAGCACCTCTTTGCACTGCATCCATTTACTGGGGAATTGTCTCTTCTGAGGAGTTTGGATTATGAGGCCTTTCCCGACCAAGAGGCAAGCATCACGTTCTTGGTGGAGGCCTTTGATATTTATGGGACGATGCCACCCGGTATAGCAACGGTCACAGTAATTGTGAAGGTAAGGAGCCTGGAGTGACTGCTCTCTTCTCTCTGTAGGCCATGTCTGTCTTTTGAAACTCATGGTGTATTCTTAGAACAAGCCATAGGGACTGAGCGGGATAATGACTTATTGATGTGAACTACTTCTGGAGACTTGCAAAATAGCCCTACAAGATGGACTTTAAAGACACAATAAACTAATTTTTGAAGGAATGCTATGAGTCTTCTGCATGCTGTGACTGTTCAAATCAGAACTTCATTTTGATACAGTACGGCCCACAGTCCATAGCAATGTGGATATTAACATTCTGAGGTTAAAAAGAGAAAAAGGCATACAGAGTAGAGATGATGAATTCATTGGCCTCAGAATGAGTGAGTTTAATTGGTAATTTCAAGACTCTGAAATAAAAAGGGCTTCAGAGACAGGTGGGTTCTGGATCCACCTTTGATTTTTTTTCTGCACTGGAGCCAGGCTTACCTTCCTGGTGGATAAGAATTTGTCTTGACTTCCAGGTATGGTCATCATCACAACCATTGTTTTAGTAAAAGGGAGGCAAAGACAGACCCTACAAGAACAATACCAGCCTGGTCTGTGTTGTTAAGTTCCAGAGTTTGTCTACACACTCTTGAGGGTAAGGAGAAGTTGTCATGACAGGAAAGTGGATCCAGATCACTCAGTGAGAGTGACAAAAAGTGACAAAAATGATCAAGTACACCAAAATCACACCTGGAACCAGATGACAAAACTTGCCTTCCTTACCTTTATGCTGTGATGGGCCTGAGTCCTTAAGCATTAAAAAGAGGAAAATAGTCCAATTCTTACCGATATGTGTAGATATAACTTTATTTGTCTGATGTAATTGTCGTCTCCCAGGCTCACTGCCTCCATCTGCTAACCTAGGCCTAGATCTGGAAGCTTCCAGCCTCTGTACAATCTTATCTAGGCCTAGAATGTTTTCAGCCTCTGAGACTTACTACTGAAGAAGCTCACCCTTTCCAGCTCTTTCTGAACTCTGGCTGGCTGGTTCAACTCAGCTGCTCTGGCTCAAACTCCTCTCCAAGCTGACTGATCCAAGCTGACTTCTCTCTGTTTCTCTTCAATTGTTCTGCTTGGCTCCCTACTAACTTTGGCAATCTGTTCTGATCTTCTGTATCCTTCACATTCTCTGGTTCATTCTATCTTAACCTGTGTCTAAATCGTTCTTTCTCTGCAACCTGTCTCTGTACTAACAGCCTCAGTAAAAACTGCCTCCTTCTCTCTCTGTACTGCCCCTCTAGCAGTTCCCTTCTCTCTCTTCTTGTGAGAGTTAGGCATATCCTATTCTGTCAAATCTTTCTCTGATTCTTCACTTTGTCTGCCATTCAATTAGACATCACTTTCAAACATGGGTGTTTCCATCTACAAACTAACTTCACCTTCGCTGTTTGTGATTGATGATGAGTACTAAGAGTGTGCCTGTATTCCAGCCAGAGGGATTAAAGATGTATGCTAAGGGCTGAGGCACACCACAACTAAAAGCAGGTTCTTTCATTAAGTAGCACAATCTCAGGTTTCACAGTGTGGTCAATATCCTGCAACAGACATGTGACAATGGAAGACGCCTTTTATTTCATGGTGCCTTCCTGTTCTCTCCAGGTTGAAAAATAGCTAATCAAATGTCGCTGACTTCTCTCTGAGGAGTAGCTGGTGGTAATGGTCTGAGTTCCCCAAGAGTGGAGTTGGCCACACTGGTTTTTAGGCTAGACTTACGCACATGCAAGTAGTCATAAGAAATCAAATTGGAACTAAATATATCAAATTGATTGGGACACGGTCTGCTTTGATTTTATCCATGGAAGAAGTCAGTAGAGACAAACTGGGTTCAAAATTATTTTTTAAAAAGCAGAATAAATATATGTTTTTTATCATCCTGGCTTCTTAGATAGGTCTTCCTCTTCCCAGCCTGCTCTTCATTGTGATCCATGGGTTCACTGAGACTCACAGCAGCATCTAGAAGGGATCCAGTCACTGTGGTTCATCCTGTCCTCTACATGTAAAGGATGTTGGACTAATCCTGTGCCTCAGTCCTTTGTTTTATTCAGAGAAGTCGAGTATGCCAGTGAATAAATCTGCCTGGTCCAAGCCATTTACTCATTGTGCATTTGAAACAAAACCTCTCTAATAATTATATACATGATCAATGTCACTTTTTCTTCCATTTTTTCCTTATTTATACAAACATAATAAATAGTGTATTTCTGAAGGTGGAGGGTTACATTTTTTTTTCCTGGTAACTTCGTGTAGGATATGCAAATTGAAACTTTACAACTCTCCTGTACACCACTGAGGACAACGAAACGTCCCCACTATTCCTAACAGGCAAGTAGACTACAGGTCCCATTTCTCTACTACTACAGCCTCCCCAAACTTGCAGTTTCTGTGGTTTGTTTGCTTCTATCCACACTGGCAAGCCATCCTGATGATCATGTAATTTCATAGTATTTGAGGAAGAGATAGTTGTCCCACAGTCACCACAGGGAGAGTTTCTTAAAGATCCTCTCTTTGAAACATCTGAGCAGAGGCATGGTTTCTTTTGTAAAGAAGAAAACGAAATTGTATTTAGTATTGAGCTCATCTAATATTTTAAACCTTGGTAAATGTGTAGATCAAGGGATACTTGGAAGAACATCTATCTATATGACAAACAAAATAAGAGTTTACAACAAATGCAGGTTAAAACCTTTTTCAGGGACAAGTTCCAATAGTCTAAACCAACTATATTTTAATATTTAGTTATATAATATATAATTGTATGATGTAATTCTATCATGTAATAGCATAAAAACTATATTTTGTTGTAGATTTGGAGGGCACCTTTATTGTATGGGAAATAGTAAATTATATACTATGTGTAAGTACCTAAAAATCAAAAACAAAACTCCAAAATCCAAAAGAGTGAGATCCAGTATGATATCCTGCCTTCCAGACTAAGTTACAAAGCAGGCCAGTTCTTAGAATCCAAGATATATAATTTAATTATAGAATGACATAGTTGCATAGCCAGAAGGAGTGCAGAACAGAAAGGCTTAACGTGTTCATAGACAAAGGACATCTTCAAGGGACAAGAGTGTTTGCATGTCCCAGAGTGCTCCGTGGGGCAGGAAGAGCTAGACAGAGGGTCAACAATAAAACATTGCCCATATACAGGATCAGGTAGTGGCAAACAGTGGCTCTTAGAAGGACCTCATGTGTTGTTCTTTTGAAGGACTTTCCTCCAGAACAAAATATTGCTATGCCACTGAAAATAAACAAGACATTCGCTCTTCTAGAAGGAACCAATGCACAAAGCCACAGCACCTGAGGGCCACCAAGTAGGGTCCTGGCTTTGATTTAGACATAGAAGCCATGGCTTAAGGATGTAGCCTGGACAGAAAAGGGGCAGAACCTCTACACACTTTAAGACTAGCAACGGCCATCACACTCCTGTCTAAATCGGGACAGTTGAACAAAACGATAATTATTAGTAACAAAATTATTGAAATATTGAATGTTATTTGCTACCTGTGTTCACTTCCTCCTCTGGGTAGCCAGATGAATCTTGACCGAAGGGAGGGAAGGTTAACCAGGGGGCAGAGCTGGACCTTGGTCAGTGAGGCAATAAACACCTAGGAACAGCTTCTGAGCACTGGTTCATTTATTGGGTGTGAGGGGTGTTTATGTTCTGGGGAGGTGGCCAGGGTCTCTGGGGCAAGGTTTGAGTGGAAACATATCACTGATCAGGACAGGGGTGTTAGAAGAGGCTTCATCTGAATACTCAGGGGATGTAAAGTCAGGGGAAGAGAAAACCTTATAAGGTCAAACAAGGAGGGAAGCCTGATAACTATCAGAGTAATAAATCCCTGCTAGGGTTGATGGTGAGGGAGCCAGCTTTATGGCACCAGGTTGGGAGTGTGAGGAAGTCAACTCCTTCTATCCTCCTATCTGAGGCATCTGTGTTTGAAGCTTCCTTGACCCTTCCTCCATAACCCTGGACCATTACAGTCCCACAGTTATTCTTAAAATGTACTAAACGTGTGGGGGCTGGAGAGATTTCTGCATGATTAAGAACATTGCTTTTGCTCTTCCAAGAGGACTGGGGTTCAATTCCTGGTACCCGCATGGGGGCTCACACCAAACCTGTAACTCCAGTTCCAAAGATCCAATGCCCTTTTCTTGCCTCTGCAGGCATCAGACATGCACAGACACATATGCAAGCAAAACACCCTTATACATAAAATATAATTTAAAATAATATAAATGAAATACTGGTGGTGGCCTTCCAGCATCTTTCCTCTTCTCTTCTGCTGGTCAGTGTCTTATTAATGTGTTTCTTCTAATGTATTGGCCATCAAGTACATTAAAAAGCTGAACTCGGGGCTGGGGATTTAGCTCAGTGGTAGAGCGCTTACCTAGGAAGCGCAAGGCCCTGGGTTCAGTCCCCAGCTCCGAAAAAAAAGAACAAAAAAAAAAAAAAAAAGCTGAACTCGCAGGGAGACATGATTTGAGCTAAAACAGATAATTATTTCAGCCACTTCATATTCTGTCAGCGTAGACTGAGGACCAAAATGTCACCTGTTGCCTCTAGACAAGAGGAGGCCAATAAAAACGTACACACAAGTTGAATTATCTCCTTACCTGTGGCAATTACATGGGCCTCTTAGAACTCTATCCGTAGTATGTGGTAGTTTCTGGAAATCCTAAGAAAGTACTTTATTTGTAAATATAATACAGTCTTTTAACACTCATTGATTAGCACTTTTACTCCTAATTTAAAAAAAATCTGTCACGGTTTACAAGCTCTATCCCACTTTCAGTGGAAGTGAAGGAACCTGTTTAGATCTCATTCCCACTAAGGCCTTATGACCAGTGGAAATAGGTTCTGTGGTCATAACAACTTCCAACCATGCACAGCTGCTGTCCCCACCCTGAGGAGCTACCTGTCATACACTGTATGATGCTTGTCATGTTTGGTATCTTATTATACCTTCAGAGAACTTTGAACTCATTCAGTTTTCCAAACAATAATAATTTACAGCTTCAACATCTCAGATTTGTCTCTCAAGAATCTGTTAATAGTACACTACTTCTCAAAGACAGTAATCACATACACACATATACACACATCATAGACAAATACCACGCACACATATACACAAAACACATATATACATATATACATACACCATATATACACATATACACTTATCATAGACAAATACCATACACATAACACACACACAAAATATATATATATACATATATATACATCATAGACAAATATTACACATACATACAGACACATACACATACATACACACACATAAACACATACACACACATCATAGACAAATACCACATATACACATACATACATATATGCAAACACATACACACATACATAAAAACAAACACACACATACATGCATACACACCCTATAGACAAATAACTTTGGAAAACATGAGACTACCTAAAAGTTAACACATTTCTACACAGCAGAACTTCATATAGTGTTAATATAGATTGTCTATTTCAGAGAAATAAAATGATATTTTTTGATACCAATAAAGAATGTTTGGTTCTGTTTATAAAGCCTTTTCTGGGACTAATCTTCCAAAGAGTAGTATTTGAGGAAACTGCCTTAGGTGTTGGAGAAAACAAATTATTTGTATAATTGAATATTGAATGGGTTATTGTTTTAAATATAGACATAAAGTCTACCTCTTTACCCATAACAAAAAAACTTTCATAAATGGTTATAAATGGCACACAATGGTTAAAGATCGGTGGGTTCCTGAGACACCTATAGAGGATTGTCTAAAATTACCTTCAGAAAGTGGTAATTTGAATGTTATGTGAGATTTTTCTTTTGTTTTGTTCTTTGTTTCATTTTGTATTTTTGTTGTTGTTGTTGTTGTTTGGTTGTTTGTTTGTTTGGTTGGTTGATTAGTTTTTTTGTTTGTTTGGTTGGATTTTGTTTTTTTCTGCAGAGTTTCCCGGTGTAGGCCCTGCTGTCTGGAGCTGGTCCTATAGAGCAGACTGGCCTCTAGTTCTTTTTTTTTTTTTTTCATCTTTATTAAATTGGGTATTTCTTATTTACATTTCGATTGTTATTCCCTTTCCCGGTTTCCGGGCCAACATCCCCCTGGCCCCTCCCCCTCCTTCTATATGGGTGTTCTCCTCATTCTCCCCCCATTACCGCCCTCCCCCCAACAATCACGTTAACTGGGGGTTCAGTATTGGCAGGACCAAGGGCTTCCCCTTCCACTGGTGCTCTTACTAGGCTATTCATTGCTACCTATGAGGTTGGAGCCCAGGGTCAGTCCATGTATAGTCTTTGGGTAGTGGCTTAGTCCCTGGAAGCTCTGGTTGGTGGGCATTGTTGTTCATATGGGGTCTCAAGGCCCTTCAAACTTTTTCAGTCCTTTCTAAGATTCCTTCAACGAGGGTCCCGTTCTCAGTTCAGTGGTTTAATGATGGCATTCGCCTATGTATTTGCTGTATTATGGCTGTGTCTAGGAATGTAGGCCTGTAGTATCTTGGTTGGAGTTCAATGTTCCTCAAAGATTCTTTGATATATGTAGTATGAGAACATTGAGACTCAGGGGTCTTGTTGACTGGTTCCCAAGAGCACTGACTTCATGAAGGTATTAACCCACTAACAGATTATGGAGGAATGAAATAGGGAGGGTCTTTGTTTAAATTAAAGGGTCTCTTTTGCTTTGTTTTCTGGCCCCAGTGAAGTACAAAGCTTTGGTAGTTAATGTTCTTCAAACTCAGAAGCGTAACTCAAATAAGATCAATTCTTCTTTAATTTTCTTAGATATTTTGCTGCAGCAAAAAAGATTACAAACTCAGAGTTTCCACCATCTCCTTACAAATCTACGTGTCTCAGGGTTTTGATTGTAGTTATAAAGCATCAAGACTAAAAGCAAGTTGGGGAGGAGAGAGCTTATTCAGCTTATAACTCCCTTTCACAGTTGACTGTCAAAGGAAGTCAAGACAGGAACTCAAACAGGGCAGGATCCTGGAGGCAGCCGCTGGTGCAGAGGGCGTGGAGGAGTGCTGCTTACTGGCTTGCTCAGTCCCACACAGCCAGACTTCTCAGTTTGTCTTCCACATACGCTGGGATCCTAAAGAAATAGGCATTAGCGACTGTGGAGAAATGGACTTGCTAGTGAGGGCAGAAAGAAGCAGGTAAAGACGAAAAGCTTTCGTGTACAAGCTTCCAGCAGAAGGTGTAGATTAGATTAAGGCCATTAGTCTTCCCAGCTTAAAGATCCAGGTTGGAACTGGATCTACCTGCTTCAAATTAAGTAAAAATAATCTCTCACATGTGTACCCACCCTCCTGCTGCCTGTACCTTGGACTACTCACTGCCCAGCCCTACCTGTCCTTGGGGGTTTGAGGTGGAGTGGTGAGGAGTCAATTACACAGACTCGGGGAGCAGCAAGCTCTTCCGAACACTGCCTCAAGCTCCTTTAATACCCTCCACCTGCGCCCTCATTGGTCACAAGAAAGCATCGCTTCCTAACATCAACGCTTGGCTGGCATTGTCTCTGCCTGCAATCGTTGGTCTCTCAGGCAGTCCTCAATTTGGTCCTCCAGCAGGAGATGCTTTTGTGGCTGCGCAGCCCCGGCATTTACACAGAAGTGACCCCGCCATTCCTGCTACGCCCTTCAACTCTGAATTCTAACTAACTCCAGATGTAGTCAAGTTGGCAACCCTGAACAGCCATCCATCGCCCTCGACAGCTAGGAAAGAATCTTCCAGTGGTGAGTTTAGTTTTCAGAAACTGTGGAAAGATCAAAGAAATTGACTTGTATTTAAGAACGTCCCCATGCAAAGCAGGAAAATACACCATTTGCCTAAAGGCGTGCACGTCTAGGCAGCACACCCTGGAGTGCAGGGATGAGAGGGGTCAGCGAGCATAACCCAAGAAAGCAGCAAGAAACAAGGCAGAAGACAGACCTACAGGAAACAAGAGTGTAACAGCTCCGGCATGGATTCTGGAGGCCAGGAAGAAACCTAATTGATACAGAAAATATAGCCAACTGCCCTTAACTGAGAGGAGTTGCAAGAGGGCAGGGTGGCCAGATAAGTCAGTACCGACGGCAGACGGAATTATCAGGAGCAGAGAGGTAGATCCACCCTGTTTCACATCACTGTATTTCTTGAGGGGAGGGTCGGAGCTGAAGGAGATTTAGACCACAATTGATTCATATTTATAAAAGGTATCGCGTTGGTCATCTCTATATTTAGTTTCTGTGTTCGCATTTTTAGCTTGTTATTCATTTATAAGCCGGCCAGCTAGCACACAGCATTCTGGAATGCTATTCGAAAATATTTTTTCTCTCAAATCTACCCTTTGGTCTGAAAAGAAATGGTTTGCGTGATTATTTTAGGCTTTCATTTTGAAAACGAATACATAAAACTCATATTTCCTTCCATCCAGCGAACAATAACTTGAGGTCACATCTTATTTGTAAGATGCATGGATTCACATTACAAGCTTTACTGGTTAAAAAAAAAAAAAAAAAAAAAAAAAAAACAAGAACACAGTGAGAGATGCCTGGCGTTGTTTTCCTTGAAAGCCATGCCAGCATTTGGAATGCTCTATTGAAATACAAAAACTAATTTTTGTTCAGATCAACAAATATAACCACAGGAAGCAAACTATAATGGGTTTTAATGATAAAATTAACTATAGGGCAGGGGAAGAAATCCTTCCTTTTGCCAATCCTGCCCTCTAGTGGTAGAGTTGAGCTTTTAAATTTAACTGCGTAATAGAAGATTAGCATACCAGCAGTGGGTTTTTTTTTCTCCTTGATGGCCCTGAAGCATAAAGATAATGAACTATTGATTATGCGCGTTGGCATTGCATCCCAATAAACTGTCTCACCCAAAACAGCGCATTGTGGGAGGATGATTGGCAATCGGCCGCATATTTCACCCACAATAGAGATCACAAGACTAAAACACGTAGAGTAGGCCATCAAAAGAAATACTGCTACATTATAATGGTATCGATTCATTCTTCATGCTGTCAGTGGCAAGCAAAATAATGAGAAGGATAAGCAATCTCTTAATGGTCCTCTGTTATTATAACCTTTGGCGTGTGTGTAATCGGTTTATGAGGATGGATATCGAAACGCCCAGTGTGAATTCACGAAGGTGAACCTGCCGATGCCTGCCCGGCAGAAGAGAAAAATGGGTCTTTTCTCTCCGTAGCACCAAGAACTGAATTAACGCAACTAGAAAAAAATACATCCTGCTATCATTATTCCACCAGGAGGGATCCGAATCTTCTGAAAATGTACATTTCCTTGGGCAAGAGGGATAAGCTACAAAACAAAAACAAAACACACACACACACACACACACACACACACACACACACACACACACAGGAACACTGAGTCTACCAAGCTCTGGAAAGTCATGTATTAAACGTGTGATGTTGGGTTCTCCTTGTGAAACCTCTGGAAGTTACAGTTTAGGGATGCACATGGATTTCCATGTTTATAAAGTACACTCACTAGATTAATCACTATTCTTTTCTAACTTATTCATTTATTCGCATTAGAACCCAATGTCAGCCCTCCGCCATTCCCCCTTCCCTTTCTCTTTTGAGAATGGGGAGCCCACTCTGGGTGTCACACACCCTAATAACACAAGGCCACCTCCCACCATTACCACCTCCACCACCCTGCACATAAAGAGCCTCCAGGACTAGGCACATCTCCTCCCACTGAGGCCAGACAAAGCAGGCCATTTAGGGGTATGGGATTCACGGGCAGGCAGGCAACAGGCTCATGGACAGCCCCTGCTCCAGTTGTTGGGGAAACCCTCATGAAGACCAAGCTGCTCATCTGCTACATATGTGCAGGGAGGGAGAGGGACAAGGAGATTAGGTCTAGACAGTGCTTGCTCTTAGGTTGGTGGTTTAGTCTCTGGGATCCCCCAACAAAATCAGTGGAGAGTGTGTATGCAAATGCTTCCTCCAGATCCCCAGATGAGTCCTTTACACCACTGGTTATGGGGACCCAGTGTTTCTAAGTTCATTTGCTAACTCAGATTCTGCACTACATAACTTGTAAGTGGAGTCTTCCTTTTAAAGTAGAGGCTGTGAACACCACATGTCTGAGGATATAACCTTTTTTTCCCCCAGTTTTGCTGACTGAGCACTGTTTCTAGATAATGTCTTCACATTCTTCTTATTTGGCCTACTTTATTGTACACATGAAAGAAAACTTGCCTCTTTTCTCACACATAACCCACCCCAACCATTACTGCAAAAAGAGAGGTTTACAATTGGTGAATTAGTACATTTCAAGTTAGCATTGGGTGAAGGGGCGTTCTGATGCTAAGGTCCTGTTCCCCAATTGGTTCTTGATTTGTCAGTAAAGAAAGCCAGGGGGACAATTGCTAGGCAGAAGATACAGGCAGGACTTCCGGGTCCCAGGAGGAAAATGCAAATGCAAGGAAAGAGAGAGGAGTTTCTGCCACGCTTTGGAGGGAGAAGAACCCAGCAACCGTGTGAGGTCTAGGGGTTGGGGGAGCTGGGGCCTGTGGCCACTACTACAGGTAGTTGGACATAGATGTTTGACAGAGGCTAAGTGGGACTAGCCACTGAAGTTTAGGGCAGGAGATAATAAATCAGTAAGGACACGCTTTTCCAGGAGGGAGATATCAGTGCCCAACAATTGTGCCACAAGGACAAGTTATAAAGAAACAAACTATCTATGTGCCTTTTGTCCTATGATGCCAGGGAAGCCAGGTGGCAACTGGTGACTCAGCCAATCCCAGAGCAAAAGCAGCAACATAAAACTACACACAACAAGTGGGTAGAAAAGATGTATCTGAACACATATGAATGAATAAAGTGTTTTACCACACTCTTTTAAGAGTGAATCTTAAAAAGGTGCCTTGGAAAAGAGCAACCAGTAATTGACAGAACTTGCATATAGCCTAAGTGTGTTTGACTTGAAGCAGCCCAAACACTGCAGGACGTGATACTTGATCAAACATTAAAGCGATCTTTGTAGTAAATAGTATTAAGTGAGAAAAAAAGTGACTGGCAGGTCTCCCTAAATAATAAGATGGCTAAGAAAAATCTTCGTCCGCTCAGAGGAATTGATTTATTGTTTTTTGGCTCTTACGAATAACTGTATCAATCCAGACAAGCCAGTACCTGTCTGGATCACCACTTTTATTTGTCAAATTATGGGTAGGAGAGTTTTCACAGGGACATCTTTATCTGGAGTCAGAAAGTATCCAATTGAGTAGTGTCTACTCAATGACTGGCAGTAAGCCTTCACCAGGACAGTGAAATGAAATCAGAGGCATATAAATGGCTTTGAAATTTAAATTAACACTGTTTTCTATCTGTAAGCCTATGTAATTGTGAATACCATTGTGCTTTGGGGAAGACTTCCTCCTCTATTTTATGTTCATTAGAACGAAAGTTGAAATAAAGAACATTTCATAGTTTGTTCATATTAAGTATGTGGGACGTTCAAACTTGTAAGGACACAGAGAAGTTTTAAAAGGAGAAACAACAAAACAAATAACAAAACATTATCTTCAATCCTGTTTCCTGGCCTGTGTTTGAGGGTGATAGGGTGCAGGGTTTCTCTGTGTAGCCCTGGCTGTCCTGGAATTCTCTCTAGAAACCAGACTAGCCTGGAACTCAGAGATCTGCCTGCCTATGCCTCTCCAGTGCTGGGATTAAAAAGGTGGGCCAGAAAGAAGGGGGATAGAAGGGGAAAGGGAAGAAGGGGAAGGGGAGAAAAGTCACTGAGCATGGTGGTGTGAGTTTGTATAGTTTTGGGTAGGCAGGATTGGAGTCTCTGAGACTCATAAACTAGCCTGTCTAGCTTCCTTGGGAGTCCCAGGCCAATTAGTGACCACTCCTCAGAAAAGGAAGTGCAAGCATCCACAGAACAGCATCTGAAGTCATACCTTTACCCTTCAAATGCACACTGGAGCACATGCTTGCCCACCCCACACACATGCTGAACTGGCACACGGGAATGCTCGTACAGTCACAGCACACAAAATTCTCTTTGCGTTTTCAAAAGTTAGAATTTACATCATGCCTCTAGAGGTAGCCTGGTGGGAATCCCAAGCATTGCTCAAGCTGCAAAAGTGTGTGCTATTCTGAGGATGGCCTTCAGCTAATATCACACACATTGATATAGGGACCCGACTTCTCTAGGGTGTCACTTGGGAGATGAATAGTTCTGGGAGGATAAAACCAGCCCTCGTAAATAGGCTGCATGCCTTGAAGGGCCAGACGGACCTACCCCAGTTCCCTAGTCTCCTTTGGCTACCACACTAAGCTCTCAATTCCACTTTACAGGACATGAATGACTACCCTCCGGTGTTTAGCAAACGCATCTACAAGGGGATGGTGGCTCCAGATGCCGTCAAGGGGACACCAATTACCACTGTTTATGCTGAAGACGCAGACCCACCAGTAAGTAGAGACATTGGTCGATGCTCTGGGTTGAGGTTAGAAGCATCTACATCTTGAGGACACCTCTCCTCCTTTCGGGAGTTCTTGCTTACTGACTACACGTTTAACGATCATGTTTTATGTGACTGCTGATGGAGCTAGACAGCTGAGGATAAGTGTTTTAGTTACATTTGAAATGTTTACTACTTGCCGATTTAGCCAGCATTAATGATCAACACATGCAGAACTGTTTGCATTTGGAATCATGAACCATCATGCGGGATCTTTATTTAAGTTGAGCTTTGTATGGGAACGGTTTCATATTCATGCATTTCTGTTTTATTTATGTATGGCTATTTTATAAGCAAATGCTAAACCCCACATATAACATATTTTTATAAACACAAATCTCAGTGTCTCTTTCAGATGTATTCAGAAGATTTTTCTTTAATCATGTAGAGCGTTGACCTATTTCTAAACATCCCAAGTTGCCAATCAAGACTGAGGGCTTTCACCTAATACATAATTATAACGGAAATGAAGAAACATTTTTCTTAATGTTGTTAAATCATTACATTTGATACAAGTCAAATATAATACCAGTGTAAAGCACTCTTTATAAAACCTACAGTACTTTCCAATGTTTTTTTTTTTTCATTTCTGAACAGAATGTTAAGATTTATATTTTTACTTTGAATGAACTCATGCTACTAATGGGTTTCTAGAAAATACAAACAAACATATTAAATGAGCTATTATTGAAAAATCTAAAAAGATGAAAGCCTTAAATCACGCAAGTGACTTAAAATTATTTCTTAGTGCTAATATCCATACTATTTCTAAAACAGTTTTTCACATTAAAAAAAAATCAATGGCAGTCATAACATTTTTCAGTCCCAGCAGCAACAAGCTGAACGAAGCTTGCTGTGACTATAACATCTGGTAAAAAAAAGAATGCATTATGTTTGGAAGCAATGATATTCAGCTCAGGAACTCCTTCCCAAGGATGTTAAAACATTCTTGCAACTGGCTTATCACAGCTTGGCAAATAAGCAACAGTTCATAGCTGCAAACACGTCACTAACAAGAAGTACCTGCTGCAAAATGTCCACTGTGATCCAATATCACACCAATATCAATGGGCGCCCACTGCCCACTGGGTTAATCAGCTTTTGCTGTCAAGAAGCTCACAATTGGGCAAGGTAGAACTACAGAGAGAGGATAGAACACAGTAGACATGATAAATTGAGAGTTTAGAAGATCATTAAGTTTAAGAGTGTAACTGATGCGTGGCCTAATTGCTCCCTCCCTCCGTACAGGACGCTCAGAGTCTCGGGGCATTTGCTCTTGGCACTCATGACTTTGGTACCTAGTGAACTGATTGTTTCCGTGAGGGTGATAAATGATTTCTTGGCCAATGGTCTACTCTATTACGTTATCTTTCCTAGAAGAAGTCTCTGATTTAAACAATTAAAGTCATTTTTAAGACTTCTCCAGGTCTGCATGCCTGCACGAGAAAGTTTTGGTTCACATCCTCAATTCTTAGTGACTATTGAAATATCTGATGTTTAATTGATGATGATGATGATAGTGGTGGTGGTGGTGGTGGTGGTGGTGGTGTTAATGATGGTGGTGATGATGATGATGATGGTGATGATGATGGTGATGATGATGGTGGTGATGATGATGATGACAGCTTTTCAGCAGGTAAAATAAGCACTTAGATCATTCCATTGGGTGAGCATGCTGGCTTCACCCGCTGCATTTACAGACAACAAGAATCTAATTCTGTATCCATTGAACACTGAAACAGTGACAATGTTTCACAGTGGCTACTATTCAGGTTTTAGCTTTGTAACCATTTCTACAGATTCATTCCGTTAAATTAAGATGCCCATGGCTTGGCTGCATCCACACTGGTGCAAAATAATAACCTGATTCCAAGGAAATTTTCAGAAGACAAGTGCTGTATGCATAACTTTAAAACATTACAATTGATTTTTTCTTATACTTTGATGTTGGTTTCATAAAATTGTGGAGTTTCCAGATATATTTCCAGTGCTTTATCCTTTCTCATTGCTAAAGATATTCACTTACCAATAGACAATAATTTTAATTTGCTGTCCTGTAGGGTTTCTGTTCTCTATCTATTCCAGGACTCGAGCTATTACCGTTCATATATAATACTAAATTACTGCTCATATAATACTAAATGTGTATTTGGTGACCTCTGTTCTAAATTGTAAGACCTTTAATGGTAGGAAACCCACTCAACATTTGTATTCACATATCTTAGTTCAGTAAATAACGGTCAGCTAGGAAAATTTGCATAATGGAATAGATAAAGTAATGTATGTATTTGCATTCTCTTCAGTGTTGGCAACTTCGCAAGATCCTTGGAAGTTTGGCTATACACACACACACACACACACACACACACACACACACACACACATATGAAAACTTGCTGTCTCCAAGCTCCAGTTAGGTCACTAAAGAACTGAAATTTAAGAGTGATACAAATGTATGCTTGGTTCATCATCTGTTTAAGAGACACTGCTCTAAGTATCACAGTTGTTCAAAACACACCTTTATGTTTAGAGACTCTCCACATCTTGTTCAAGACAACCTGTTTGATTCGAAGAAAGTGAGAACCACACATTTTCAACTGTAAAGTAGTAAGAGCAAACCCTTTGAAGTGTCACAGGCAGAGGTTGAGTGCAGTCCCAGAGCCTAAGAGAACACTATTTCTGAATATAAATTAAAAATTATCAAACGCACGTTGTGCAAAATTAAAGCACTCTGGAGGGAGGAGCAATCTTCCAGGATTCTAACGCCATTGAGATTGTCTCTTCCGCTCTCCTGGGATGGCAGGATTGACATGAAGGAATGATGGATCGCTGGGAGTTAACACACACACACACACACACACACACACACACACACACACATACACACACACACACATACAGAGAGAGAGAGAGAGAGAGAGAGAGAGAGAGAGAGAGAGAGAGAGAGAGACTGAGACTGCTAACCTTTTCTGTCTACTCCCTAGGGACTTCCCACTTCAAACTTGCACACAGCAAAACTCCATGTGTAATTTCCACAAGCTTCTCTAGGTTATTTCTGAAGCTGCTGGTCATACTCTGCCGCGTGGAATTCTGTTCGTAGGCAGGACTATAGATGCAATAGAATGTGCATCTATCAACACAGCTGTGGGAGAGTTGACATGCATAAGTGACATTGGCTATTCACCCATTTCTAAGAAATGACATAGCATCCCATAGATGCTCAACTCCTCCAAATAACCTTTCCTTTCATGTATGTAAGATTAACGAGACTCTTGTTAATAGGAGGCATTAACGAAAATGGCATAATATTAGCAACTCACAAACTTCCTTATTTTTGAACAAATACACGGTTTTAGAGATTTATGAAAAAATCCTCATGAGAAAGAATATAACTTACCAATAGTAACTGGCTTAGAATCTATTCCTAAGTATTCTTACAGTATTTTCTTTTTGGAAGGAATAATGAGACAGTTATCACCAGGGTGATGTCTTTTATGTCTTCTGATGAGGATGTGAGATTTGGCAGTTCTGGATTCAGACAAGCCACCAAGGAGTATTTTAGGGAGTGTTTGTAACTGTGTCTTTGACAGCCGTCCTCAGTTTGGGGTGTCTCTGCTCTTCTCTACAAAAGGGAAAAGAGGGCCATTTATTTTATTCGTACAACCAGTGCTCTGTGCTTTATTAGACTGCTGTGATGTCACCAGGAATGCCAGCTGATTGTCATTCCTGAGAAAGCCTACCCATCACTCTGCAGCATGTGACAGCCAGCAAGTTCATAAGAGGAGGAATCCCATTTTGACTCACAGCTTGCTCTGTATGCAACACCAAAGGCTGCCCAGACCCAGAAACGTTACAACATTGTGTTTTGACCTCCAGTTAGAGCGCCCATCTGTTTCTTTTCCTTTGGTACCTCTGCTCATCTATTTTTTACCACTCTTCATTTTCCGGCCTCTGCTGTAACATAGCATTGATTCGGAGTATTGTCAGCTTTGCCGCAGAAGTTATTAGCTACACGGTACAGAGCACATGGAGTGTACGCAGCTCATGGGTTCCTTCTTTTGTGGTAAAGCTGAAAACAGACACAATCATGGTCTACTCGCCCCATGAATAGTTCGTAAACACTAAGGTGACTTGGCCCATGCTCATGTCCCTTCTTCAGTTAAGGAAACTTAATTAGATGGAAAGAATGCCATTTAAATAGATGGGGGTGGGGGTTTTAAATAACAGTGAGGCATACTTAGATTTAAAGGCAAAAAAAAATGAGAACACAAGGAAGGTTTTATGAGAAAAGTAAGTATGATTAATATTTAGAACTGGCTTATTGATGTATTTTGAATATCTGTCATTTATGGCCCCTCTGGGGCTTACATTAGATTATGAAGCATTATACTGATATATTTTAAGTAATATGTCATGAATTTTAAGTTACTAAAAACAATTATATGATCGCTATCTTTACTTTCGGTCGATACAACAATTAATTTACAGATGAAGATGTCTCCGATCTTATTTAGAAACCATCCAGTTTATCAAAGTTAAAGGGATATGTTTGTTTATTTTTATTGAAAATACATTCCTTTCATATACTATATTGACATTGCAGTTACCAGACTCATCTCCTCCCTAATTTTCTCTACCCCTCCACCCTTCCAACTCCATGCTTTCTTTCTCTCTCTCTCTTTAAAAGAATAAACAGGCAAATAAAACAAGCACTGGGTAAAATATGACAGTTTATCATTGGAATCCACCCATAGGATTTCCAATAGATATTAAATAGAATGCTTCATGCTGAACATTGTGACAGAAGTAGGAGCGAGCCTTCTGAAAGAGATGCTTGGGCTTTTGTGACCGGGATTCTTGGCTTCAATCATCCATGTATTAGGGCAATGAAAACTTGACTCTGCTTATTTCTGGGTCATTTTTTGCCTTCCGTCATTATTTATTTGCATTGCATTTTTGTCTGTTGATTTAGACTTTTTTCCAGGAACGATATTTAATTTCAGATACAGATCTTACATGAGATGTGTTAAATTTGCCTATAAATATCCCACAGTTCTCAATTTTCTGCTGAACATCTTACAGAGGGTCTCTATGGGAATTGTTCAGGGCATCTCAATTTTATTTCTAGGTGTTTTGAAGTGACCACACCCTTAGCACCAGTTTATGGTACATTCAAGTGAGCCCCGTCCTTTCACATACTCATCCATCTACTCCTAAACAATACATCATATTGCATATTTTCTTAGCTGAGTTCTTGAATATATAGGCTTTATTTTGTTTGTACATATAAAACATAACTCGATAACCTCTTAAAGCCTTCTCACATTTTCTCTCTAATACTGTATATGTGTGATCCCCCAGTATCTTATGTCATTTAGAATTATGTATAAAGCCAGGGAAATTTTATTATTGTTATTGTGGGTGTTTTCGTTTTTATCTGCCTGCAGAAAGTAATCTACTCACTAGCAATATAATTAGATATTGATTCGCACGTTAATATCATCCGATACTTATGAACACTTATACGTAAACTTAAAAGTTGATCAACTTGAGTTTCCAGGAGCTTCGAGGAAATGGATTTTGAATGAACCTGTGCCAGTCCCACACAGCCTACTAATGGTTTCTCCTGCGTCCACTTGGCTACCCTATCCTTTGGTTCTTACACATGGAAAAAAGAACAAAAAGGCATAGCTACATGTTAGACCTTTTGAACATTAGCTCCCCACTTTCCTCCCCCTCTATCCCTTTAAACCTTGTTCTTTCTGCTCCTTTGACTAGTTTACATTCTTAGTGCAAGCAAAATGAGATATCTTTTCCAACTTTGCATTCTTCAAACAGGAATAATTAAGTATATATGGATATACTTTATTGCTGTAAATATAGAGCAGATCGTTACAGACTTACCCATCAGTGTACACCTAGGCTGTTACAGTCAATAGCGTTTCACTGAACACAGGCCTCCAGCATCTCTTTGAAGGGGCCTGTTCCAAACGTCATGAGAGCGTCCGTAGCAATTCTTGATTTTTTTTTTTAAGATTTACTTTTAGTTTTATTGATCTGTATGTGTGTGAATATATAACACGTGTGCTTGTGCCCATGAAGGCCAGAAGAGGATGTTAGATCTCCTGAGGCTGCAACTGCTGGGCAGCTATGAGCCACTAGAATTGCATGCCAGGAAGGAAACTCTGCTTCTTCTCAAGTAGAGCAGCAAGCGTTCTCCCCCACTGAGCCATCGCTCCTGTCTTATCATTAAACACGGGAAGATTTTAGGGTTGCAGGAACAAGATCTCAAATGATCCACTCTGGTCCAGGCTTAACCTGTGGGTCATGTGATCTATTTTGGAAGAGAAATAAGAATTTGCTGTCTTTGAAGCTAGCAAATGTGTCTCAAGCAGGACAGCTATGCAACACGGCTATTTGATATTTTGTGGAGTCAGCTTTCCCTCTATTAAGCTTATTTCCCAAGAACTTTGGTGGTAAATAATCCCAAAGCAAATGTTCTGGAGGGCTTTGATAGCTGCAGTCAGACCATAACTGCACACATACTAATTAGAGGGCATGTCGCATGAAGAACCCTCTGGCAGATGGCTGTGTTACATACAGATTCGAAAAAACAAATCATTCAGACGAATTGGGTTTGACCTACAGTTCCTCTTAACATTTTTAAAGGGCATGCCAGCATTTTATTAAAATCACAAAAAAAAATTTGATAAAGTTGTCATGAATGGTGAACCAATACTAACCACATCTTAATAATTCCTCACATTAATTCATACCTAGAAGATTCTGTGTGGATTACACAGTTACCCAGTAAGTAAACCAAAGCTGTTCACAAAGATGCTGGGAGGAAGAAATTTTAAAACCATGTCAGGGAGAAAAAAAATCTTTGTACCTCTGCAAACAGATTACTTCGTATTTGGATTTAATGATAATGGGCTTAGTATTTCCTGGTTTAATATGATCACATTAATATAAAGGGAGCTGTGTGAGTCTGAGTAATTTCCTGATAATTAGGTATTTAAAAAATAGCTAAGTGAGATGTCCCATGATGGTAGGAATCTAATTCTTTTGGCCCATTACAGTCTCATTGAAATTCCTCATGTTTGTATGTTTGCAATGTCTTTCACACAGATCTGCAATTACTGTCTGTAGTAACTAATTATATTTTTACCATAATTAAGTTAAAACCTACCATATTTAACCCATAAGAATAGAAATCTAAAGTAAAAAAAATGTACAAAATAAAAAAATCATAATTAATTGCTCATAATTAATATAAACTTATATTTACCTGTCTATATTAGTTACTTCTATTGAATGGTATGGAATGATACTGAGTTATAGTTTCTGTGAAGCCTGAACCCAGAGGGTGTACTGACACTTGGCTTTCTGTGAATTCCTTTTCATGACTCTGCCATGATTTTATGATTTTCCTACCATGATGGACTATAACCTCAATCTGAGAGAGAGAGAGAGAGGAGAGAGAGAGTTTATTTATTTTTCCATTTTTTTAAATTGGGTATTTCTTATTTAAATTTCAAATGTTATTTCCCTTTCCCGGTTTCCTGTCCATCAGCCCCTAACCCCTCTCCCTCCCATTCTGTAAGGGTGTTCCCCTCCCCATCCACCTCCTCTTACTGCCCCCCCCAATCCCCTACACTGGGGGTCTAACCTTGGCAGGACCAAGGGCTTCCCTTTCCACTGGTGCCCCAACAAGGCCATCCTCTGCTACATATGCAGCTAGAGCCATGGGTCAGTCCATGTGTAGACTTTAGCCATGGGTAGTGGTTTAGTCCCTGGAAGCTATGGTTGGTTGGCGTTGTCCTTATGGGGTTGCAAGCCCCTTCAGCTCTTTCAGTCCTTTCTCTAATTCCTCCAACAGGGGTCCCTTTCTCAGTTCAGTGGTTTGCTGCTGGCATTCGCTTCTGTATTTGACATCTTCTGGCTGTGTCTCTCAGGAGCAATCTACATCCGGCTCCTGTCGGCCTGCACTTCTTAGCTTCATCCATCTTATCTAGTTTGGTGGCTGTATATGTATGGGCCACACGTGGGGCAGGCTCTGAATGGGTGTTCCTTCAGCCTCTGTTCTAAACTTTGCCTCCCTATTCCCTCCCAAGGTTATTCTTGTTCCCCTTCTAAAGAAAAAGTGAAACATCCGCATTTTGGTCATCCTTCTTGAGTTTCATGTGTTCTAGGCATCTAAGGTAATTTGAGCATTTGGGCTAATATCCACTTGTCAATGAGTGCACACCATGTGTGTTTTTCTGTGATTGGTTTACTTCACTCAGGATGAAATTTACCAGTTCCATCCATTTGCCTATGAATTTCATACAGTCTTTGCTTTTAATAGCTGAGTAATATTCCATTGTGTAGATGTACCACATTTTCTGTATCCATTCTCCTGTTGAAGGGCATCTGGGTTCTTTCCAACTTCTGGCTATTATAAATAAGGCTGCTATGAACATAGTGGAGCATGTGTCTTTGTTTTATGTTGGGGCATCTTTTGGGTATATGCCCAGGAGAGGTATAGCTGGATCCTCAGGCAGTTCAATGTCCAATTTTCTGAGGAACCTCCAGACTGATTTCCAGAATGGTTGTACCAGTCTGCAATCCCACCAACAATGGAGGAGTGTTCCTCTTTCTCCGCATCCTCGCCAGCATCTGCTGTCACCTGAGTTTTTGATCTTAGCCATTCTCACTGGTGTGAGGTGAAATCTCAGGGTTGTTTTGATTTGCATTTTCCTTATGACTAAAGATGTTGAACATTTCTTTAGGTGTTTCTCAGCCATTTGGCCTTCCTCAGCTCTGAATTCTTTGCTTAGCTTTGAACCCCATTTTTTTTTAATTTTTTTTAATTTATTTAATACGTAATAATAATTCTTTGGTTTCCGGGTAAACATCCCCCTCCCCGCTCCCCTTCCTTATGGGTGTTCCCCTCCCAACCATCCCCCCATTGCCGCCCTCCCCCCAACAGTCTAGTTCACTGGGGGTTCAGTCTTAGCAGGACCCAGGGCTTCCCCTTCCACTGGTGCTCTTACTAGGATATTCATTGCTACCTATGAGGTCAGAGTCCAGGATCAGTCCATGCATAGTCTTTAGGTAGTGGCTTAGTCCCTGGAAGCTCTGGATGCTTGGCATTGTTGTACATATGGGGTCTCGAGCCCCTTCAAGCTCTTCCAGTTCTTTCTCTGATTCCTTCAACGGGGGTCCTATTCTCAGTTTAGTGGTTTGCTGCTGGTATTTGCCTCTGTATTTGCTGTATTCTGGCTGTGTCTCTCAGGAGAGATCTACATCCGGCTCCTGTCGGTCTCCACTTCTTTGCTTCATCCATCTTGTCTAATTGGGTGGCTGTATATGTATGGGCCACATGTGGGGCAGGCTCTGAATGGGAGTTCCTTCAGTCTCTGTTTTAATCTTTGCCTCTCTCTTCCCTGCCAAGGGTATTCTTGTTCCCCTTTTAGAGAAGGAGTGAAGCATTCACATTTTGATCATCCGTCTCGAGTTTCATTTGTTCTAGGCATCTAGGGTAATTCGAGCATTTGGGCTAATAGCCACTTATCAGTGAGTGCATACCATGTATGTCTTTCTGTGTTTGGGTTAGCTCACTCAGGATGATATTTTCCAGTTCCAACCATTTGCCTACGAATTTCATAAAGCCGTTGTTTTTGATAGCTGAGTAATATTCCATTGTGTAGATGTACCACATTTTCTGTATCCATTCCTCTGTTGAAGGGCATCTGGGTTCTTTCCAGCTTCTGGCTATTATAAATAAGGCTGCGATGAACATAGTGGAGCACGTGCCTTTTGTATATGTTGGGGCATCTTTTGGGTATATGCCCAAGAGAGGTATAGCTGGATCCTCAGGCAGTTCAATGTCCAATTTTCTGAGGAACCTCCAGACTGATTTCCAGAATGGTTGTACCAGTCTGCAATCCCACCAACAATGGAGGAGTGTTCCTCTTTCTCCGCATCCTCGCCAGCATCTGCTGTCACCTGAGTTTTGATCTTAGCCATTCTCACTGGTGTGAGGTGAAATCTCAGGGTTGTTTTGATTTGCATTTCCCTTATGACTAAAGATGTTGAACATTTCTTTAGGTGTTTCTCAGCCATTCGGCATTCCTCAGCTGTGAATTCTTTGTTTAGCTCTGAACCCCATTTTTTAATAGGGTTATTTGTTTCCCTGCGGTCTAACTTCTTGAGTTCTTTGTATATTTTGGATATAAGGCCTCTATCTGTTGTAGGATTGTGAACCCCATTTTTAATAGGGTTATTTGTCTCCCTGCAATCTAACTTCATGAGTTCTTTGTATATTTTGAATATAAGCCCTCTATCTGTTGTAGGATTGGTAATGATCTTTTCCCAATCTGTTGGTTTCCATTTTATCCTAACAACAGTGTCCTTTGCCTTACAGAAGCTTTGCAGTTTTATGAGATCCCATTTGTTGATTCTTGATCTTAGAGCATAAGCCATTGGTGTTTTGTTGAGGAAATTTTCTCCAGTGCCCATGTGTTCGAGATTCTTCCCCATTTTTTTCTTCTATTAGTTTGAGTGTATCTAGTTTGATGTGGAGGTCCTTGATCCACTTGGACTTAAGCTTTGTACAGGGTGATAAGCATGGATCAATCTGCATTCTTCTACATGTTGACCTCCAGTTGAGTCCGCACCATTTGCTGGAAATGCTATCTTTTTTTCCATTGGATGGTTTTGGCTCCTTTGTCAAAAATCAAGTGACCATAGGTGCGTGGGTTCATTTCTGGGTCTTCAATTTTATTCCACTGGTCTATCTGCCTGTCTCTGTACTAATACCATATAGTTTTTATCACTATTGCTCTGTAATAGTGCTTGAGCTCAGGGATAGTGATTCCCCTGGAAGTCCTTTTATTGTTGAGAATAGTTTTAGCTATCCTGGTTTTTTTGTTATTCCAGCTTAATTTGCAAATTGTTCTGTCTAACTCTATGAAGAATTGGATTGGAATTTTTATGGGGATTGCATTGAATCTGTAGATCACTTTTGGTGAAATGGCCATTTTTACTATATTAATCCTGCCAATCCATGAGCATGGGAGATCTTTCCATCTTCTGAGATCTTTTTCAATTTCTTTCTTCAGAGGCTTAAAGTTCTTATCATATAGATCTTTCACTTGCTTGGTTAAAGTCACACCAAGGTATTTTATATTATTTGGGACTATTATGAAGGCTGTTGTTTCCCTAATTTCTTTCTCAGCTTGTTTCTCTTCTGTGTAGAGGAAGGCTACTGATTTATTTGAGTTAATTTTATACCCAGCCACTTTGCTGAAGGTGTTTATCAGGTTTAGTAGTTCTCTGGTGGAACTTTTGAGATCACTTAAATATACTATCATATCATCTGCAAATAGTGATATTTTGACTTCTTCCTTTCCAATCTGTATCCCTTTGATCTCCTTTCGCTGTCTGATCGCTCTGGCTAGAACTTCAAGAACTATATTGAATAAGTAGGGAGAGAGTGGGCAGCCTTGTCTAGTCCCTGATTTTAATGGGATTGCTTCAAGTTTCTCTCCATTTAGTTTAATGTTAGCTACTGGTTTGCTCTATATGGCTTTTAGTATGTTTAGGTATGGACCTTGAATTCCTGTTCTTTCCAGTACTTTTATCAAGAAGGGGTGTTGAATTTTGTCAAATGTTTTCTCAGCATCTAATAAAATGATCATGTGGTTTTTATCTTTCAGTTTGTTTATATAGTGGATTATGTTGATGGTTTTCCTTATATTAAACCATCCCTGCATACCTGGGATGAATTCTACTTGATAATGATGGATGATTGTTTTGCTGTGTTCTTGGATTCGGTTTGCAAGAATTTTATTGATTATTTTTGCGTCGATATTCATAAGGGAAATTGGTGTGAAGTCCTCTTTTTCAATATCTCTTTAGGTACTTCTCAGCCATTCAATATTCCTCAGCTGAGAATGTTTTGTTTAGCTCTGTGCCCATTTTTAATAGGATTATATGGCTCTCTGGAGTCCAACTTCTTGAGTTCTTTGTATAATTTGGATATTAGCCCTCTAGTGTGTGTATTTATAAAAGAAAAAAAAACAAAGACAAAGACACCCTTCTGTCATGATAAGATTCATTTGTTTGAGCTTATACCCTATAGATTTATCATATTACATTGCCTGCATATCTATAGTAAATAGAACTGCAAACAGAATGGAAACAGTGTAAGTAAAACTTTTGTTTGCATACCATATTCTTCTTCTTTTCATAATGACACTATGTGCACTGGCTGGTTTGGGGTGTCAACTTGACACAAACTGGAGTTATCACAGAGAAAGGAGCCTCCCTTGAAGAAATGTCTCCTTGAGACCCAGCTGTAAGGCATTTTCTCAATTAGTGGTCAAGGGGGAAGGGCCCCTTGTGGGTGGTACCATCCTTAGGCTGGTGGTCTTGGGTTCTATAAGAGAGCAAGCTGAGCAAGCCAGGGGAAGCAAGCCAGTAAGCAACACCCCTCCATGGCCTCTGCATCAGCTCCTGCTTCCTGACCTGCTTGAGTTCCAGTCCTGACTTCCTTTGGTGATGAACAGCAATGTGGAAGTGTGAGCTGAATAAACCCTTTCCTCCCCAACTTGCTTCTTGGTCATGATGTTTGTGCAGGAATAGAAACCCTGACTAAGACACCATGGAAACTATGCTTTCCACCAGCCTAGAACCATCTCAAGTGGGATTTCCTACAGCATCAACTTCTTCCTTAAGCAAGATTGTGAATTGTTTTACCACTTTTATTCACATATTAGTGAGATTTTTTTTATTATTTTATAATTACTAAGTGAATTTCACATCTAAGGGCTATATTTAAATATAAAAGGCATCTGATGACTTTGGCATTTAGCTGAGACGCTTTCAGGAAATGAATTCATTTTTAAAACCCTGGTTTCATCATTTGTAAAATACGAATCCTCAATTTATTTCAGATGTGAATATGAGGATAAGTACAACACGCACATTCTGATATTTTGTAAAATTTCAGGTTGTTTGCTAAAGAAGCAACATTGTCAGTGTATAAGAAAACGTGCATAAACTACAGATTAAGTTTCCAATAACATGCCTCTTTCGCCATACTCCTAAGTGACTGGATGTCCCTTCAGCCACTCAAAGAATTTATGATTCACATGTAAAATGACTAGGGAGGTGATAGCTCTTTAACCTTCTCAAAGGATGTCACTAGTGTTATATATTTAAATATCTATCATCAGAGTGCCTGGGTGTGGTCAACACCAATAATCCTTAATTCTCTAATTTATTCAGTCCAAAGTTCCTTGAATGCACACAGGGCAGAATGTCCTGGAAGTGGTTCAGATGCAGTCACTACCCCCATGAAGCCTGTATTGTTACTCATATGGCAAATAGTATACATTTGCATAGTACTGGAGTTACTATGACCACAATAAATGACAGCAACATTGCAAGAAAGGGGATGGACTTTACAGTTACAGAGGGTTTGGATCATCATGGCAGGCAGTGCAAGTGAAGAAATACAGTTCACAAGATGAAAATGTGGGAGTGACTTATGGCAGATGAGGTAACAGAGAAGCACACAGGAATAAGAGCTGGCTAGACATACGATCCAAGGGACTTCTCACAGTGACTTTCTCCCAACAGTGAAGTAATAACTCCAAATTCTACATACTCCCCAAGCAGAGCCAGCAGCCTAGAGCAAATACATTTACTGCCTGAGCCTGAAAGGTAAATTTCGGGTGCAGAGTATAGATTCTGCTTCTGTCCCCTCAAAGGTCCTTGACTACCTCATAATCCTTGTAAATTCAGTCTAACTCTAAGGAACCCCATAATCTTAAAAATTCTAATAGTGTTCTGGGTGTGGTAGCATGTGACTTTAATTCTAGTACTCAGGAGACACAGACAAGAAGATCATTGTGAGTTCAAGGCCAAAAAGTTCTACATAGTAAGTTCTTGGTCAACCAGAACTACACTGACAGAATTTGTCTTAAAATAACAACAATATACTGTAACAGCATTAAAAAGTCTAATACACGGCAAAGTCATGTATGAGCCTTTATGGAATAATAATACAAATAATAAAGTTATATTCTTTCAATATACAACAGAAATACATGCACCAAGTGGATGCTGTGAAGTTCTTTTGCCAACTCAAATTGTAGCTACTTGTCCTCTTATCATGGCTACAATGGCCACTGAGTAGGAGTGGTCTGAGGTGGAAATGATACTGTGTAAACATAACATTCACCTGCACCCCTTTTCAAAGCAAAAACCCAAATCAGTTTGCAGTCCTATACCCTAGAGAAATGGTTGTCAATTTTCCTGGTGCTGTGACCCTTTAATATAACTCCACATGTGGTGCCGACACCCAACCAAAAAATTATCTCAATGCTACTTTGTAACTGTAAATTTTGCTGCTGTTATGAATCATAATGTAACTATCTGATATGCAGGAGATCTGATAAAGCAGTCACAACCCACATATTGTGATTCTTTCTCCCTGAAATAACTGCAGGACACATTTCCTATTATTCCAGTGTTCCTATGCTGCTTCACATTTAAAAATCTCTGACTTCTTTGTCTACCACAGCAAAAGAGTTCATCTTTAGCCAAAATGCGTGTTTTCACAGATTTTTTCTGCTTCACTCCTGACTCCGAGCTCTCATTGTATGTCTGGTTAGTAGAAATGAGCAGTAACTATGCCACGGATAAGATGCTGTGCTGTCATAAAATATAATCTGCTAAGCTAATAAATTTATTATACTTTGGTTCTTCCTCACTCTAAATTTGAAGGCATGGGAAGATTATAGCACAGATAGCCTACTCTAATAACAATGTCTATTCTCCTCGGAAACTTCATGGGCATGGTACTTATTCTCTGCATTTGCATTGCCAAACCCATGTGGATAAGCTTAGTTCCAGCAATGACCCCACTTCTGGTACTAAGTTTATGCATAAACTGCTGGTGCATTATTGTTACAAAACACCTAACATAATAACTTCAAAAGTATTTAGGCTTTTATTCCTTGTCAAATGTGCTAAACAAATCCTCATAGTAATGTGAACACATGATCAAAACATGTGACTGTATCACAGTGGGCAAGAAAATGATAGCAAAATAGAAAGTAGTGCCTTCAAATACACATTCTTAACACCAGTGGCCAATGGCTAGAACTGTCCCCTAAAGTTCCCATGGTCTCCAAAATTATGCCTGAAAGTTCGGGGATATGAACTTTCAAAACATGAGCTTGTAGGAGATATTTCATATTTACACCATTGCAATAAATAAACAGAAAAGTGCGGTATTATCTCAGGTAGAACTGGTGAATAAAAATAGCTCAGGAGCATAGCTGAAATGGAGCCAGGGAGTCATGAGCACAGATTCAGAAAGTGAGATTCAGGAATACAGCGAAGGCATTCAAGCATAAATTACAGCAATGTCTGAAGCAGAAATGAATAGTGAGTTCAAGTTAGATTTTCTTTTAAACGAGTTATTTTCAGGATTTTGTATCAGTGCATGAACAGTCTAGATGTGTATGTGTGAATGAAAGCAACAGAAGGTTCTGAACAGCTTCTATGAAAATTAATTCTCTCTCACTCTGAAGCTCTGGTTCCCACTCCCCCTCCCCATCTTGGTTTTCTCACTCTGCATTCCAGAACATCCTGAAACTCTCTAGGTAGTATGAGTTGGCCTCTTTGTTGTTGATGTTGTTGTTATTGTTGTTGCTGTTGTTGTTGTTTTGAAACAGAGAAGGGATATGCTACCGCTTTATTTTTATTCTTAATTTTTATACCTTTTCAAAAAATATGGCCTTATTGCAATTGCAATTATCATCAGATAGAGTCATTACAGAAGGATAATTGACTACATGATTTTCTAAACACTTTTACCTTCCACAAGTTGATAGTAAGTTTAAAGCAATCGTTGATGTTGGAGGTCAATAAGGTTTAAGGAATTACAACAGAATTGTTTCCATGTCTTTCCATTAAGACTAATACCTGACTAAACATTCCTTATCTTTTTCTAGATTCACGAGTTCATTATAAATTGTTTTGCTTTTTGTTTTCTGCTTTCTGCTTCTTGGTTTTTTTTTTGTTTTTTTTTTTGTTTTGTTTTGTTTTGTTTTGTTTTGATATTTTGGCTTGGCCACTTAAATCACAGTGGTTGGTTCTTTTTCTTTGAACTCAATAGTGCTGAGTTTGCAAGTGTGAGTCACGACCCTCTCAGCCTGAGATTGTCTATGTTTTTAAACAGACAAGTTTAATAGATTGAAAACAAAGAGCTAGATCTGTGACCAACTACAGAAAAAAAGTGGCTATAAAAGATGGAAGAGAATCAGAACATGAGTTGCCCACAGAAGACATGACTGTGGTAAAAGTTGGTTGTAGATTCATGGGTGAAGAGATCGGTGAGCGTTCTGAGTCTTGGGTATTATACCCTTTTGTACCAGTGTGGCCATTTATCTTTGATGGAGGTGCACACAAGCAAGAAGAATGCAGCATTTCTGCATTTAGATTAGCATAATTAAGTGTGAAACAATTGTGGTGGAAAATACAATATTGAAAACACAGCAGGTATTTAGAGAAGACAGTACATGGACCAAAAGATGGCTGTAGCAATAAAGTGATTTTTCCCCACACAGAAATCATTTTACACAGCACACTTCATTGATTCAGATTGAGTTGTGTATAGAAAGAAATACCTCAGACATTTTAACTCTTGGTGTATGGAATTTTTCTTTTCCACAAAGCCACTCATTGTGAGAGTCAGTTTATCTCTACTGGTGCTCTTTCCAGTCATCCTGATTGATCAGTTATTCCATTTCAGGGGTTGCCAGCAAGTCGGGTGAGGTACCGAGTGGATGATGTGCAGTTTCCATACCCGGCCAGTATTTTTGACGTAGAGGAAGATTCTGGAAGAGTAATAACCCGTGTTAATCTTAATGAAGAGCCTACAACAATTTTTAAGGTCGGTGTGCCATTTTCTTTGTAACGTCTATTTGACATTCAGCCCCGAGCGTTTCATTTAATGGTTGTCAATATGATTTCTTTCTATTTTTCTCCCCTTTAATTTTTAAGAAGAATGAGTTAGTAGTTTACCTGTTCAGCATGAATAGATGTAACTCTTTGATCTTATAATAAAGTCTATGTTTTTCAATAATCATAATATTCAGTCCATATTCAATTATATACTGTCTATACCGATCAACACAGTGAACAGTTTTATTCTAACGGCTGTACAGTGCTCTGCTGTGCAGGTAAACCACTACATTTTTCTTTGTTTTCTTTGTACTTCTAATGCCACAATAATAGATAGGCTGCTACTATGATTTTTACAGCAAGTAATTCCATTGTTCTCAAACTACTTGTGTGAATCTCATCTTCTACCTGCTCACAAGCGTAAGTGCCCACAAGTATAACTGCAGAAGCAGATAATGATAGAAAATTTGAAAAAAATATCCATTAATCTACACTGAGTTACTTTGTACTAAGAAGCTATGTGCAGCTTTAACTTTTTCAAAACCCACTTTTAATGATGGTCCTTAAACGTCTTAACCCATCACTTACCAGAGATAGTAGAAAGGGTTATTAGGATATGGGGGGAGTGGACCTATTTAGAAATGGTTCTTTGAAGCAAATCTCATCTGAGTCATCAGGGAATCAGCATTTTAGTTCACAGGTCATCAGTCGCAGCTCCACCCACTTGCAAACACTTTAGGATCCACCAGCAGTCCAGTTCAGTAGTGTCAGGATAGCAGCAGTGGTGGCATGACCTAGCAGGAGCAGCCACGCCTCAGCTGAATTGTCCTGAGTCAGCAGGAGGTATCAGGACCACCTGGAGCACCAGGAGAAGAAGTTCTCAGTTGTGCCTGTCTGGACAAAGCAAAGATCAGCCAAGATTGAAGACCCAAGAAGCCTCGCACAGCTAGCTCTACAAGCAAGCCCCTCTCACAGTCCCTTGAGTCCTGTTTATACTCCCTCCAAAAATCATGTGTCCTTCATGGGTCTTGCCTCACCACGTGTTTTGTCTCAGCATGTGAGTCTGTTTTAGCGACACTCCAAGTGAGTCTGTCTCAGCTGACATCACGCTGCCAATCAGCGTTTGAGTCCTTAGAAGTAGCCCCAGCACACCACCAGAAGTTTCTTTGGTGCTTTTCTCTCTATGGAGTCAGAACAAACGGAGCTCAACAACATAGCGTAAGGCGGACCAATACATGCGTGTCATTAGCGAAGAATCCTTCCTCACTTGTCCTTTCGCATGCTTGCTTTAGCAGAACATCCTTCCGCCTGTGTCTGCTTCAGCACAACATTTCTTCACGAGTCTGCCTTAGTGAAACATCTTTTCACCTGTGTCCACTTCAGGAAAACATTCTTCATGTGTGTGCCCCTGCAAAACACTATCTGCTATAATTGATTTTAAAGAACCTTTAGGTTTCCACCTCAGCGATGATTTTCACAAGAATATAGACCTCTGTGAAGATGTTTGAAATGCTTTAACATAAATATTAGAACACTTCTTTGTTTGTTATGGTTAGTGAAAGGACCAATTAACATTGCCGTAATAATATGTAGTTATCGTCTCAAGGGACTAAAATTCTCAGTTTATGTATTTGAATAATTCCCACTGTGTGTTATGTGATCTTGGCTTTATTTGGGCTAATTGTTTTAAGAGATTATATAACATATGTTAATACAAAGATTGCCAATTTTATTCTCTAGAGAGAAACACTTCTGCTCTTTATAGTGAGAAAACTCACTGAAAAATTAATTTCTCTTTTTAAGTAAGCTAATTATCTTTTTGCTGCTGACACCACTGGATTTAACATCTTTTAAGTAAGTGCGTTGGTGCTATAAAAGTATATTTTTCTTTTAGGCAGCATTGAACATAGAAAACCATTCAGAGTTACGTAAATAGAGCATCATCCATATACTGTACTAGCAGTTGGTATTTTTTTAAAAGAGTTAGTAGCTTATTTGATGACACTACCTAACAGGATGTTTCTGAAGAGGGAATTGGGTATACTCTAATACAATATCCCTTTCCTTAAAAGGAGGGGCAAAATGATCACTTCCTCCCACAAGTGAAACAAACAACAAAATAGCAGAATCTTTGATGCAGTGGGTAGCGACATTTTCTCCTGTTTATAATCCCTATGCGGATTCTGTTACTTTTTTAGCTGGTGGTTGTGGCTTTTGATGATGGTGAACCTGTGATGTCCAGCAGTGCCACTGTGAGAATTCTTGTCTTACATCCTGGAGAGATCCCACGCTTCACCCAAGAGGAATACAGGTATGAATTTCTATCAGGTGTTAAAACACCAAGCTTCTTCAGTGTGCTTTAGAGGCACTCTCAAAATTGATCTGAGTTTACCAGTGGTGTTGGTTTTCTAATTCTAGCTTGATTTTAAAATTAGAACGAAACCTTTAAAGATTTACCATAACTAACAAGAGTTTAGTATGAAGTGCTTTAGCAATGCTTCAGTGAACACCTGATCCATTCTAAATCATAAAGGAGCTTTGTTGAAATGTAATCGTATAGTTCTAAGTCATTAATGAACCCAACGGTGAAAAATAGATTTTTAGTTTCCATAGATGCCAGTACAATGTGACCTCTACCTCTGATGTATGATCTACAGCAACACTTCCCAAGTCATCTGGTGTGTCTCTTAATACTATGTTATATACTATAGCAAGGACACCTTCAACTCATCAAGTGACAGGAAAATAATTCAGAATAACCAATGAACTGAGACAGTCTAGGGAAAGTTGGCGAGTGTTAGAAAATGGTCAGAAGCTTCTTGCATTTGCTCTCATGCTGGCACCAACTGATTGGCTGCGTTTTTTATTTCTAAGTTACCTATTTCATTAATAGACTCTCAGTTAGGTTTTTATCTATATTCAGACAGGCTATGAAACTCTAACTTATCCATTAGGCAAAATATTTTCATTTTTAAAATTTACTATTAAGCAGGGCACTTAAAAATGAAAGCAAACATGTCCTAGAATTCCTTTTTCAGTGGTCATGGCTATCCAAGATTCTTTGAGGTACCAGCATGATCAAGCTGAGGTTCTTATCCTGTCTTATCTTAGAAATACCTTCTTGCTTTGTCTTCACATGGAAAACAAAACTCTTTATAAACTCTCACATGGCACAGATGTTTATGTGCACATATATGATATGCATATATGCATATATACAGACATATATATATATATACATAAATGGTTTATAATTCTGTTACCATCAGAAATATCTACCATTCTTTAGCTTTACTCATCTAAAGTCTAGTTTGTCTTAAGGGAGACTAGATTGCTAAAATATCCTTGGATCCAATGTCAACTCTATCCTATCGTGTTGATCCCAATGCTGACACTGAGTAATGGATAGGGAACAGGTGCCCTTATTTGAGTAAATAACAGCTACATTACCTCCAGGACAGGTAGAAGATGGTAGATATCCTCAAATACACAATCATGAAGCAACTGGACAATACAACAAGCCAGTAAGCAGCACCTATCCATGGCCTCTGCATCAGCTCCTGCCTCCAGGTTCCTGCCCTGTTTGAGTCTACCCTTTGACCACCCTTGATGATGGTCTGTGATGGGAACTATCAGCTGAAATAAACCCTTTCTTCCAGGGTTGTTTATGGTCATAATATTTAATCCCAGCAATAGAAAACCCAACTAAGACGTTATATTTTCCCCATATTTGCTGGTGCCCTTACAGCAGTGAAATTCTAGTAAATGAAATTTCCACCTTTCTTCTCCTGACTGTTTACCTTAATTCTAGTCCATCCTAGAAAACTCTAAGAGGGGGAAAAAGAACAACAAACAAACCACAGCTGGTGGTAGAATGAGCAACTTTTCCCCTTGAGTAAGCTCAGGACATCCTGCTCTTCCTCTGGGCCCCAGCCTGGGCTTGGCTTGTTTCCTGTTAGTACAGGTATGCCTCAGATTCTCAGAGAAACATGCTGATTCTTTTCTTCTTCAGGACAAAGTCATGATGAGAATCTGGCCATTACTCCTTAGCTTTCTTTTCTATATGTCCTTGTTCAATACCAACTTTGAAAACCACAACTGTTGTGCTCAATAAATAATTAAGCATTTCCTACTGTGTCTGAATATAAATACTAACCGCAAATAGATTCTATTAATAAAATTGTGAGCTCAGAGAACAAAAAAAATGCCAATTATCTACTGCCATAATTAAAAGAAGTCACAAGACCTATATAAGGATTCTGGCCTCCAAGAAATTCCCAACAACTACAAATTCTCTGGTTCTCTCAATTCTTTGTTGTTCTGAATCAGAAAGGAGATTTGACAGTCTCATTATTTATTGTTTATGGATAGAAACCCACATAAGACTCAGTGAAACAGGTGGAGTAGAATTCAGTACTGAAAACAATGACCTGGCTTTCTACCAGAACTCAGAAAATTTGGAAAACGAAAATAGTAATAGCAAATATGAGCAGAAGTCATTTCTTTGGTGATAGATACCAACATCCAGGGGTGCTGTCCAGGCTCCTTGGGGAAAATTCATTCCTAACAAATGATCAGATTTAAAGACAAATTCTTCCTTTATCTCAGGAATCTCAGCTGAACTCTTGATAATCATGGCACCATCTCCACTGACTCTATTGTTCGGTATCTACTGGAACTGCCCCTTTCATTACTCAGTCTCCCAAGAGGGAAACTCAGAGACACAAATGGCCGAGCAATCGAAAGCCATTGTCCCACTTGTCAATAGGTACTAAATGCATCTCTGTTCATGGCAGCCTGAAAGTGGAGATTTTAGAAACTGGGTACCCAGGGACCTTCTGTTTTTATTTTTAATTCTGTTTAGCCCACAGCCTATGGGGTAGCGCCAACCACTATCAAGACAGGCCTCTTTCCATTGCAGAATCCTCTCTGTAATTACTCTCAGGTTCACACCCAGATATATGCTCTCTTCATATCCTAGGACACCCCAATCTAACCAGGTTTAAAACAAGATTAGACATAGAATGATGCAGTACACCACCGCGAGGATGTTAATGCTCCATTCTGGCCTCTATCCTCATCTGCCTTCTTCTACTTTTCCCTAGAACAAAGCTTTTAAATATCTAGATGTACTTTCATTGCTGAAACACATCCTGCCCTCAAAATCTTTCCAAATTATTGCTTGTTTCTTTTAATTTCTTGTCTTGCCCCACCCCTTTTGCAATGAATAAAGTTCAAGTAATAGCACCTACATTGAGTGCCATAAGTTATTAGGGAGTGTGTGTGTGTGTGTGTGTGTGTGTGTGTGCGCGCGCGCGCGTGTGTGCATATGTGTGAGTGAAATATAGCCTCGTATCTTTATTTAAACGATTTCTCACAGTTTGCCTTGCATTTAAAAGTAGAATCCCCTTCTAAAAATCGATCCTCATGTCATAATTGGCTTCTAAAAACTTTTCTCATGTCATAATTGGTCTGTTTCTGATAGAGGGTCCACATGTGTCACTGTGTGAATGTTTCTGAAGTCAGTTCTTTTCCTCTCACGTCTTTGTGGGTTTGGGGATCAAACTCAAGTCCCCAGGTTTACAAAGGGAAACACTTTTCCCCATTAAACCATCTCACTGGCCTGAGCTATCTAAATTGTTCACGTGTAAAGAGCGTGCCTCTTTCAATCTTGGAACCAATGTGAATGTTAAAGAGTTGTTCGTGGATCAGTACTACAGCAACTGGATTTGCTTTCTTAAATTATTCCTGATATTTTCTTAGAGCTTTCATCCATTTCATTATTCCTCCCCTCTGCCAAGTAGTATGACTAAAACTGAGTTAAAAACTTTGTATGAGAGAATATGGGGTAACACCGTATACTCTCCATTAATGGTAGTTATTCTGAGAGGGTTTGGAGCAGTTTAGGAATATAACTGGTCTTGTTATTGATATGTGATATGCACATAAATCAATATGTAATAAGTAAGTCCAACTCACTCAAGTTAAGAAGAGATGGGGAGGGGTTGGGGATTTAACTCAGTGGTAGAGCGCTTGCCTAGGAAGCACAAGGCCCTGGGTTAGGTCCCCAGCTCCGAAAAAAAGAACCAAAAAAAAAAAAAAAAAGAAAAAAGAAGAGATGGGGACTATTAGGTCAAAATACCCCATAATCCCAGATTTTATTTATTGTGCCATTGAAATGAACACTACCTCACTTAAGTGTGTGTCCAAGTAACTTGTCTTGTTATTAATATGTGATATGCACATAAATTAATATGTATTAAGTCCAACTCACTCATTTTTAATACACAAGTATATAAATAAGGCCTATTTTAATATGTTTAAATTCTATATTAATAACCATTAAATCTTACTCTTTGTTTTCCTTCAAATTTTTGCTAGCTAATCATAAATAGCTGAATTGATTATAAATTATTCTAAATATTTTATTTATTTATTGTTTATATAGTGACTTCACCAACATAAACACAGTGGCACGTGTGGACCCTCCATTGCTAAAATAAACACAGAGAAAATAAAAATGAAAATTACAAAACAATTCATTATAAATGACTGAGGTGAGACTTAAAAGCAACAATTTCATTAAAGGAAACTCCCGTGAGAGAGAATTGGGATTGAGCTGGGATCAGGCTTGGGGACATCATTGGAATGATATGAGCGCAAGTTAAGAAAAGATAGGGACTATTAGGGCAAAACACCCCAACATCCCAGAGTTTGTTTATTGTGTGATTGAAAAGAACACTATTTCATGTAAGTGTGTGTCCACGTGACAATCAATTCATCTGTCATTTATGTTTTAAACCTCCTGGCTGTGTGTCTCTGCTGTCTTCACTGTTAATTAAAGTCTGATGTGAGACAGACATCTTTCACACAAATACCACAGAAAATTCCACAGTGTGGTCCTGAAAGCGTAGTCCACCTATACCTCCTGTGGCCGTAGCCTCCAAAGCCTACACTACAGCTCACCCATGCTTGATAAGAGGGTTTCCATTTTTCACTGCTCAGAGTCTCTTGGAAAGCTATCACATTGTCATAGAAAATTCATTTACCATGTCTTTCCACTAACCTATGCAAAAATACTAAAATCCTGACCATAATTACAGTTGTGTGGTTTCCCGAGAATGGGCTGTCTCCTGTAGGTCAAGTATGTTAGCACCCTGAAGTGTGACATTTGATCTTCAGCTGAGGATGGCAGTTTGAGTCGCCGTACATATGAGAGTAAATATCATGGAAAGATCAACATGTCTAAGATAGACCATGAAGTCTAAATGTGAATATTGATTTTTAGTGGAGAGTGCAGTGTCTTACTCAATTTACGTTAAAAAAAATTTAGTCGAAGACAGTTATTTTGAAATTTTCCAAAACTATAGTGCCTACAAAGATATAGCTTTGATACTCATTTATGATGGAGATATACCAACTTTACTGTTAAATACTTCAAATTTTAAAACTATAGCTCTGATACTCATTTATGATGGAGATATACCAACTTTACTGTTAAATACTTCAAATTTTAAAACTATAGACAATTAAAACCTGTATACATTTAAAATAGAATTTCTATGACAATAAAATTTAAATTTATAACTCTATGTAAACAAGAAAAAGGTCAAAAGTGTTCTTGTTAATTTCTTACATATTTTGTTAACCCTAGAGAAATATTGTTTCTACTATTATTCAAATTTAATCTATCAGACCTTGATAAAAGAAAATTACACAGAACACCCTGACATTTGCAAACTTCAAACACTCTTTACTGAAATATAACCTTCGCAATTTCCATATTAAAATTAAAAATTGGTATGCTGCTGATTAACGTGAATTGATTTCATCACTAACGACAGTACAATTTATGTATTAATTAATATTAAACTCAATCTGAATAGTTTTTGTATTGGAGATTGAAATTAGTATAACTGGATAAAGAATTAATAGTCTACCTTCTTTTATGTAAAAAATGAGGAAAATTATAATTTATAATCAGAGATATCCACTTTATATACTACATTATAAATTGTAGAAACAATGTTTCTACCATGGAAAAAATGTTTTCCTAGTAGTTCAATATGATTTCATTAGTCAAGAGAACTGCAGTTCTGTTGTAGTAAGGGACATTGCTCTCATTCACGGAACTCTTGATTTGCAGATTTAAAGATCTTGAACCATCAAGGATAAGTGTGTAGGGAGAAACCAACTGAAGAGACTATAAAAATGATGGGAAGAGTCATGAAAACTTCCAAATAAAGCGAGTGTTGCTTGACAGCTGAAGCCGCTCTGTCTTAGTGTAGATCTAGTGTCCAACATGAACTCTCATATTTCCTGTAGATAAACTCCTCTATCTCCTTCTGTCACTATCCAAGTCTTTCCTTAAGCGCAATGGAGATTCTGTTTATGTTTGAGAAAAGTCTCGGGACCTTTAGAGTGAACCCAAACACTTTCTCTGGCACATGGAACTGAACGTTTTTACATCTTCTGAGGTGCAGATGGTTTATAGTCTCTGTTTGTTCCCCTTGTTTGGAATTCATTATGGATGATCGTTCACTGTGTTAAATCTGCAGAGTGTCCCATTTCATGGCACTGTAAGGAAGGTTCTGGCTTGATGAGCATAGAGAATCAGGCTGGGACATACTGTGAAAAGACTTACAAGCAATATGAAGGACCTTGTTCTTGTTGGGGTTCAGGGATTGCCACATGAACCTTCAACATCCTAGCTTGCCAAAGATTAGATCGTCTGGAGGTTAGAAGCATCCAGGCTTAAGCCAAAGGATAGTTAGAACAGAGAATGAAATACTCTGGCCTCAGCCCAGGCCATGTGTTCCTAAGGCTTGGGTACAACTCTCATCTCATCCCATCATCAGAGGAAATAGTAGAAGTATTCAAATAGCCACTGGCTGTTTCTTATGATTCAGGGGTTGCTTAGATAGAACTCATGCTGATCCAAGGGTTCACATATAATGCAATAAATAGAAGATAGATAGACAAACAAACCCATATTAATTAATTAGCATATTAATCGGGCTGGAGAGATGGCTCAGTGGTTAAGAGCTCTGACTGCTCTTCCAAAGGTCCTGAGTTCAAATCCCAGCAACTACATGGTGACTCACAACCATCTGTAATGGGATCTGATGCCCTCTTCTGGTGTGTCTGAAGACAGCTACAGCGTACTTATATATAATAAAATAAATCTAAAAAACTTAGCATATTAATCATACAAATATAATATGCTGCAGTACTAACGGAGAAGGCCAGAGCTCAATCTAAGCTCCATTTTACCCAGGAAAGTGATTTTTGACTAAAAGCTGTGCTGGAAATGTCCTCCCATGTTTGCTAGTGAAGGTAGTTTTACAATATGAAACAGGAAACTCATAAGACAGAATAGCCAGGAATGGGGCCATTAACAAAATAGATACATGTCTTTTCTAATGACATTGTGTGTCAAAGACTATCTCCCTGGTCAGTGGCAATATCAATGTCCTGAATTGTAAATCTTGCAAGAAGCATTTTTCTTAAAGATTTTAAAGAAACAAATTTTACAATGTCATGTTTTCTAGTGTAAATCTGTAAGAACAAGGAGGCTAAGAACTGAGAGCTTGCAAGAAATTTTCCTTAAGTTTACAAACTGGGGAACTTTAATATTTTCCCCATGTATATACTTCACTACCATATAGGACAGTGTCTGAATTTTTCAAGGATGCCTGGACATCTCTCCTTGTGTTGCCTTCTGTCTTGATAAATCTGTATCACGTGATTTCACATGCTACCATGGGGCAAACCAGAAGCCTCAGTCCTCTTCAGTGTTAGTTGCAAAGTCACATGAAATTACCCCAGGCTTAACATGCTTACACACTAAGCAAACATGTACATCAGGAAACTGGCCCAATTACAGAGGAGCAAAGCTTCCCTTCTCCATGATATGGGCAGAAAACAAATGTGGCAATTTTTCTACTGATCTATAAGATTAAGATTATGTAAGATCTGCTTTAATATCTTTTGGTGCATGCATTTATTGCATAATTTCCAAGGCATTCAACCCTGTCTATTCCAAGCCCTACCTTCCTCTCTTGGGCAAAATAGCAAAAATGATTTGTTAGAGATCATTACCAATTATATGAACAACTGTCAACTGCATTTCTTTTTTTGAGTGACTGTCTGTTCCAGACCTGCTGGTCTAACTCTACAGCAAGAAACAGAGTCCCTGTTTTAGTTTTGTTACACTGAAGATATTTAGGACCCAAAGATATATAAATGATTCAGCTTTGCTCGTGAATATCTAACTAGGGTCTGAAATGGATGCATTTTCTGGAGTCGTTCATAATTTCATAAGTGACAGTTTATTTATTATGCAAACCTATCACCACTAAGGTGTGCGACCCACTGTATCTTCAGTCTTTGATCCATATGTTGTAGCAGCCCATAGGCACACAATACATGTAAACACTACACAACTTGATACATAATAATGTGTCTGAGTGTTAAATGATTTTCTTCTTGTTCTTTTTAAATTTTCATGTCAACTTCTAGGTATACTGGCCTCATCCCCTGACAGTGGTATTCATGAATGAAGCCAAAATTTAGCTGTGAGTGGTAAAAATAGGAAACAGGAAAATATAATCTTTACCTAGGTATGACATATAAAAATCAGAGAACATAGAAAACATTTATTTTATGGTATCAGCTTGGTAGACATACTTAGGTCTTGTGTGTGTGTGTGTGTGTGTGTGTGTGTGTGTGTGTGTGTTCCTAGTGGGCACAAGACAAACTCACAGGATAATGTATTTAAGCAAATTTCTCATTAAGTATGACTCGTAAGATTATGGTGTCAATAATAGGTAAAAATGTATAGAGTATCTCCTATATGCTAGGGATAAGGAAATTAGTGTTTCTTAGTGTATTCAACAAAAGCATTAAGTAGTATTGTATCATTTTATAGACTCTTTAAAATATTAAAAGTATGAGGGTCAAATGCAATTTTCCTGTCCAAAAACCTCATAACATCAGAACCAGAGGTCTCCTAGAGTTAAGAAGTATTAGTTGCTTAATTTTGGCATCATTATGGGCGGAGAACCAAACAGTGCTAACAGAGAGGGAGAAGGGAGGGAAGGAGGAGGCACCAGGGAGAGGGATCCACCATTTCTAACACTCCACATCTGAAAACCTTTCCCCGAGGGATTCCTGAGCCTCACCTCATGGATCACAAACAACTTTGGAGTGCGTGTCAGGAAATGACAAATACTGATGTAATGAGTTTCTCCAGAAGATTCATTTAGAGTTTAAGTCCGAGAACCAATAGCTAGGAGAGATTCAGATAAACCCCATTAACGAGAGTGAAACAAAATGAGAAAGAACACACAGTTATCTTAAATGACATGTCTACTTTGACAATAGTTTGAAAAGTCCTTTGGATTCCTTGCCCTGTATCTTCAAGCTGAAGGTGCCTTCTTGTGAGTGTGAACAGAGCTTATGAAGAACTTCTGCCCACTTAATCCTTTACTCCTTTTTTTATTCATAATTCACCCTGAGAATCATGGGGTGCTGGTGTCTCTACAGCTTCCTGCCTTGACACTATTTTTCTTAGTTAAATGTGTAGAATTAGGTCACCCTGGCACAATTACCACAAGGTTACCCATAATGGGAGTTCAGTGGCTGTTTATTTCTTCTCGTTTTCATTAAATTTTCTCACCGCAGATATAAAAATGGTGCCTTAATTGGTACTGATTTGCAAATATATTGAATTACAAACTGACAAAATAAATTAGATTTGTCTCTGTAGAAGGGAGAGCAATAGAGCCAGATTGGAACCACTGAACTTTTATGACACCTATTTACCAACACTTTCAAGCTCTAAACTGCACAGCATTTAAAATAATTAGAAGCTTTGTTCAGCAAGCATAGCATTTACTCTTATTGTTACTTCTCAAACCCAAATATAAAATAATGAAACAATTTTCATCTCTATTTATACTGTAAAAATAGGATCTAACATTTGGACACCACAAACGATGTTATTCTGGCACAGTTATTATCTAGATGACTCAGATATTTTAAAACATTTAATTGAAAAAAATTATAGTGCTCCATATTTTCCAAAATAATTAGAAATGCTAAACAAGCTTTAATTTATGACGCTAAGAAAAATTAGATTGTATGTTTCTTGCATCTAAATTATTATGAAGCTGATAACCTTTCGGATTCGTTCTTTCGTTACAAAGATTTGTTTAAAGCGGTAAGTTTAGAGTTATTTTGATCATTTTCTTCTGAGTAAATCCCACTGCTGTTTTGATTCATGTAACGAAGCAAGCAGTACAAAGTAAGGCAATGAAACGTAATAGCACATCATGCAACTACTCGGGAAACAACTAAAGTACACATTGGCAGAAGAAAGACGGTATCACATGCCGCGTAATTATAACTGTATGACATTCTGGGAAATGTCATGGACATTTCATACAACTGAAGGTTCAGAAAGAGAGAAGGAACAGAAGAAAATAGGGGATTTTTGAGGTCACCATAAAGAAGAGTTCTTCCGTTGCCTGGGAGAGCAGCAGTCCTGACTGTGCTGACAGCAGAAGCAGTCATGTAAATACATCACCACCAAGCCCAGTGTGCGCTGGGCTGCACGGTGGCCTGCTTGAGTCTCTGAGACAGAGCTCACTCTCACACAAGTCATGTGAATATAGTTTTAGTAGCCATTAGTAGCAGCTAGGGAGTGACTGTATCTGTGTTTGCCTTCCAACCCATTTTCCGTGTTAAATAGTGTTCCGTTTTTCAATTGCCTTTCTTTGGCAAAAAAAAAAAAAAAAAAAAAGAAAGAAAGAAAGAAAGAAAGAAAGAAGAGAAAAGAAAAGAAAAGAAAAGAAAAGAAAAGAAAAGAAAAGAAAAAGAAAAGATAAACAATGGAATATTATTCAGCTATTAAGAAAAGCCAAATTATGGATTTCTCAGGTAAATGGGTGAAACTAGAAACATTCTGAGTAAGGTAACCCAGGCCCATGGTTTTGTTGTTATTGTTGTTGTTGGTTTGGTTTGGTTTGGTTTGGTTTGGTTTAGTTTTGTCTTTTTATCACTTTTGAATGTTAACTTTGATTTTCACATATGTGTGTTTCGTTTTGAATACCCACAGGGGTCAGAGATTACTAAGGGGCCATTATAAGGGGAGTCTTTCAAGGGAAGGGGATGGCATAAAAAGAAATAACAGAACAGGTAGGATCAAGTGGGGATGAGGGTGAGAGGAGAGACTATAGCAAGGAAGAAGGGGAGGGATAATTAACACTAGAGATCTTTTGACAAAGCAATAATTAAATCTGCCACTATAAAGGCTTTCTAAAATATATGCATGCACATACATGGATAAGAGGAGTTCAAATGGAGTTACCCTATAACAGGGAGGTGATGGCTCAATTAGACACCGCATGCCAACAAATAATTCCCATATCAGGAATGGGTTATTACTCTTTGAGCAAGGGAGTCCAATAGACCCCTAAATATTACAGGCCATTGGCATGGCTCTTGTTTACCCTCTAAGAGGAGGGCGAGACTCTATGTCTAAAGATACTACATACTCGAGTCACAGAACACAGAGAAACCATGCTTGGGACCAACCTGGGAGCTTCATCCCTAGTGGCTAGCTTTCATACGGCTGAGAAGTACTATGCATGCTATTGTAGGAGAAACTCAACCTTACCCAAGAGTGAACCACGTATAATACAATAGTGACTGGCCTGGCAAGAAATGCCCAATGGTGGGCTAGTGGCACACATGTCAAGGGAGTCACCAGCCACTTTCTGGTTGGATTTTGATCATGCCCCATAAGAGAAAACCCATACCAAGAACCCGTGGCTATACAGTTCATCAGCCTTAGAAGAAGACCTACAACTATTATTCTGCTAAATGGACTTAGAATTAATCTGACTCCTAACGAGGTACAGTTTTAACCATAGATTAGTGCACCTTTCAGTCCTCATCAGAGCAGCTTACTTTAGTCAGTTAGTAGTGATTAGTAGAATGAAAGACAAGGGAATAATAAGCCCTAAATGGGCTGTGTATATCACACCCTGTTCCCCTATGGCTCAGGGATTATTGTACAAGATGTGGGTGCAAAGATTCTAAGACCCATGAGTGATGGATGACTGCAAAAAACCAGTGTTTCCTGAGCACAGCCGAGTACCTGCACAAGCAAACCCATAGCAGCCGTGATAGCACGCACAAGACAAGATAAAGCAAACCCTCATACAGAGACAGGAGATTGGTGCAGTCTCTGGCTTAGCCCAGGAGGTATCAGCAATTGACGGCTGCTGTAAGAGAAAGAATCAGTTTTCCTTAGGGATGTGATCCCTGGTAGGTTGCCCATGCTCAAATGGTTGGCCACACAGTCAAGCATATGCAAGTAGCACAAATTGGACACGATGGGATTTAAAGTGGTAGGATGGAGGTAGAGTTTGGTGGAGAGATCAGAATAGCTCTCAGAGGGGTTGGGAGTAAATATGAATAAAATATATTGCATTAAATTCTTGAAAAACTATTTAAAACTTATTTTTTTAAATTAAACCAACCATGGTGATGCATGCCTGTAATCCCAGCACAGAGAAACACAGAGGTATGAAGATCACATCAAGTCTGGGGGCAGCCTGAGCCACACAGACGTCTGCCCCAACTAGACTATGTATCCAGATACTATCTTTAAAAAACAAATATAAGGAGATCTAGAAATTCACATTCACCATAAACTATTAGTCACAGAGTGAAACTTGAAAAAAAAACTTTATGAAGTTTGTCAATCTACAACATCTCAGTTTTGTATTGTCTACATCTCCATGGTGGTTGATACCCACCTCATTCAAACCGATTATAAATCTGTGGCAATGCCATGGGACTCCCTTCCTACTACTTTGTAGTAAGTGCATTTCATATTCAAGTTATATCTCTCTGCAGAGAGAGAATGCAATTTGTCAAATGATATAACAGATATTTTTCCAGTGCATAGCACAATAATAAAATGGGCATGTCTGCAAATAAACAGAGAAGAATTGAAAAATGTTTAATCTAATGTTCACTTATCATGGAGGTCTACTCAATTCTAGCAGGAGAAAATTGAATTTTTATAGCAGTGTTTGTTCTGGTAGAGAGACGCGCGCTGCTAGAACAATTAAGACAAAGGTTAATGAGCTGATATTTGTCTAGAAGTAAATTAGTTTTACACATTTAACCAAGGAGAAGTTTATATGCACTATTGGCATGCGTAGGATATAAATTCCATTATAAATTATGTCATTGATTTTTTTTCATGTATTAATTACTTCTATCCTGATTATTCAGTCAAAGTAGCAAAAATGAACACAGTATGTTTTTCTCAAGTGTGGATTCTATTCCTAAATGTTAATGCCAGGACACTAGTTCCAGATGTTTGATTATGTACACAAACCTTGTACTTATAACAAAACTGACCAGTGACAAAAGCATAGTAGTTAGCTTACCACATATAGTAGTAAAGATAAAAACTCAATCTGAACACCATGAATATCTATAAAAAAATCTCTGGTTTTGAAAAACTCATCCCATAGTATGACTAATATGTTTTCTTATGTTTGACTTATAAAAATAGCATGTGATATGATGTCACAAACAAACAGCTCACTGTTCTAGTCTTTGAGTATCTGCCACGGCATGATCCTACCACAATGAACTGAAAGTGTTAAGAACAACACCCTCGATATATGGAAAACTCAGCAGTCAGGAATCCAGACATGGACTAGCACTGGCCTGTTCTATGACCTCTCACAGTGTTACTTCAAGTGTTGACTAGTGATAGAGTCTCTTCTGAGGCTCACATAACTCACCAGTGAACATGTGAGCTTGGATACACTTCAATGCTCAGAGAATCATGCTAAGATGTGGAGGTATTAGACCTTGGGACTTAGGTTCATTAGGGGCTGATATTTAAACATCACTTTTAGGTTGTTGCCATGTTAAGCACTCCCCATGGTAGCTGGTATCATTCAGTCTAGGGAAGGATATTGTCAATAAGTTCTATTGGCTGTAGTGAAGACATAACTCCCAACCTCCCGCCATATGGTCTACTCCATGATGTCATTCTATCAAGCAAAGGGTACAATCAAGAGTACCTACTGAATGGAGTTATGCTTCAAGTTATGTTACTCAATCTCTGAGGTGACTGTGATGTTATTCTGGTAAGAAATTAATGGTGCATGAACCTCATGGAGGAGGAGAGGAAAGTACAAGAGGAGGAATGCCAGGAGGAGATGGTTGACAATCATGTTCAGATTCTGTCTGTCTCTCTGTCTGCCTCTTTGTCCATCTCTCTGTTTGTCTCTTTTTCTCTCTCTATGTGTGTACTTCCTTTTAAGCCTGTCCAAGTTCAGTTCTAGATGGTCACTCATTAAGCAAGAGAGTTCAAACAAGTGTCTTTATTTTCTTTTATGAGATTAAATACAACAAATTTATCAAAATCATCAAAGATCAAATCCAACCTCAGGACTTTGTTTAGAAGAGTGCTGTTCTTGTTTAAATTGGTCATTAGTGTCATTTGAAGGTCAGGACCTTTCCATTCCACTGAACCAATACTGTGGCAGTGTGTAGATTAGTTACTTATGGGTTGTATTTTTTTAATAGTATCTTACTTTAGAAATATCAGCTTAATATGACTTTCTTTCTCTAGTATAACAGCATTAAAATTAATAAATGTAATTGATAAAAATCATAGATAAAAGAGCTACAACATAAAATTCCAAGAAGCGAAATGTGCTTGGTAGGACAGGTGTAGACGCAGTTATAATACAATTCAAATGTTGAGAGTCTGTTTTCATTGGAATTCATATTATCAGAAACTTTTGTCTCATTTCACTTACTGAAATCTAGCAAACAAATGATACTTTATTTTTCTAAAAGTTATAGCAGACTTCCATTGGCCTTTCCTATTGTGTAGCGTACAGAAACGCTGAGCTCTGAGTCATAGCCCAGTTGGCTAGAGAAGAATGATAGGCTTTTTCATCCATCCTCAGTGGCGAGGCAGCTCTTGTTAGACTTAGATGGCTACAAACGAACCAATACTGCACAAAGCACAGAGGAGATTGGAGAAATGGATGGGAGTAAATAAGTGAATTAAAACTAAATAGATATTTACTACACACTTCCTATCAAAATCATATAAATGGCTCTTATCCTTGGCCAATTATTGAATATGAGGTGATCACAGAGACAAACATTAAGTGCTGAAGTGTTGCTTAGATCCTTTTAGATTTACACAGCAGTTAATCGTGCATAAGAAGTGAGCAATTGGAGAAAAATATTCAAAGGATACACACACACACACACACACATTCGTATATATGTAAAATCAAGGGATACGGAGATATAAATCTATATATAGGGATAGATTTATATCTGTGCCCCAGACTATATTTATACTTCCTAATCTGATATAGGATGTATCAGAAAAAGCATGACATAATTGACCAATACAATACCAAGAATGTGGAGAGAAAATGAAGGTTGTTACAGAAAGGACAAATATTGAAAAACAAGTGGCAAGTGGGAGAAATGGCCATAGGACGCTCTTGTATAACAAAACCAGTAACACATTCATATTGCATTTGCCATCGGTGTTGACAATGTCAAACACAGTGAGGCTAGATGGTGCAGTGACTTGTGAATCATGAACTGTGTGGAACTGCACAAGTTCATGAAGTTAATGTTAGCTTCGCCTCATTACGGTAAACAGCATCGTATCGTAACCACAGAAGCAAGGGTTCAAAAATAAAGCAACAGACAAACAGTGGGAGCATAAATCATAAAGTTAAATAAAATAAGTGAATTAGAGGTAAGTACAACTTTCGTTGTGGGTTCTAGTCACTTACTGAGTCACAATTCAGAACTGTACCATACCATGTAGAAGGATTAGAAGCCATTCAGAGCCTATATCCTGAAGTCTGATAGACCAAGAGCGACATTTTATCTCTGCAAGCTAGGCTAGCACATCGGCTCCACCTATTCATTGTCTTCAGTTCAAAAGATACATTGGACAGCATGTAATAAGATATTATGTTTATTTTAATAATGTATGTGGTATGTTATTTTTAGAGAACTTCCACAATCGTGAACATAATTTGCTAATGCTGGACTTTTAGCATGACGTTTTCTTGAAAGTACCAGATAATCATGTTATTCAAATAAACATATCTGCAATATGATATACATTATATTATTAAATTCAAAGCTATCATTAAAATGTCATGAAATAATAAATAAATAAATAAATAAATAATCCAAGTCCATTAGGTCAAAATTCCTAATGTTTGCAAGGATTCAAGGCCAGAAGGACCCCCATCCTGTTGAAGGGAATGTGAGAAACAATTCCTGGGGTTCTGTTGAAATTGCACCCACTCTTGCCACAGGATCCATGAGCCATGCTGCCAAATGAGTTAGCTATGTACGACGCACAAATGCCTGAGTGAGAAAACTCAAGGTAGCGTTATGCGTAGTGACCAAGGCTCATACACACCTGAGAGTCTTTATTTCTGAAAGTAAACTGTGGACAGTCAGGATTACAGGAGAGGAGGTGTGAAACATGAAGTGGGTACACAGTTGCCATGCCAAAGCTGCCAGTCTGAAAAACAACACGTCACGCGATCCCAACAAAATGACCCTCTGGACAGACAGGGCAGTAGGCACAGTAGGAAGATGAGTGATTGTCAGAGATCACTTTGGAGGATAAAGAGCTAAATCATGAATAAAAATCCCAGGACCCTTGTACTTGAATAGTTGCCCAGCACCATAGACTATCCAACAGCAGAATTGAGGTCACCATATCTATTAGTGTCTCCCCATAAATTGTGGTGACATCACCTCACATCCTAACTCATCCTATGAGTTAGGGAAACCATGCATTGGGAACAACAGAAGGTATAGGGAAATCCTTTACCTTCCTCTCATATTTTCTATGAACTTGGAGCAAGCTTTGAAAACTAGTCATAGACAAATGAGATAGGAGTCTCTGCAACCCATGTAAAGCCGGACAAAGAAGTACGTGTCCATAATCCCAGTGCTGGGAAGGGAGAGAGAACAGTCCTCTGAGTAGTCAGTTTACCCATATTGGTCTGTCTAGGTTCAGTGAAAGTCTCTCTCAAAAATTAATGTGACTTGTGATAGAAGAAGACAAGTGCACACATATACATGCACACCTGCACATGCATGCATGCCCCATACATATATGAATACTCATATACACATTTATTTGTACTATACACACATATGTATACACATAGATACTCATACATACATGCATACACACCTGCACATGCATGTATGCCCTCCACCCATATGAACACTCATATACACACTTATTTGTACTATACACACATATGCATACACATAGACACTCATACATACATGCCTTCACACCTGCATGTGCATGTATTTATACACAGGAACATTCATACCTATGTGCATATGCATGTACCCATGTACCTACAAACACTTATACACCCATATGCACATACTATGCAAGAAATGCCCCCAAAAAACCAAACCTTGTCAAGAAACATTGATTGCAAGGAATCAACAAGTCTGAAGTTGGTCCACATATACAAATCACACTTGATTGAAACCTTCTAAATGTTGGAAATAGAACTGTCGTTTTTAACATCTGGCTTTCAAAGACCATTGAAGTAGAATCCTGTCAATGTAACCAATGGGATGAGCTTCCTATGAGATAATTTGTGTGGGGTGCTTCAGGGATTGAAAAACTGGAAGAAAGTCTTCTAAAATTTATACAAGTATTACCTTTTGTCCGTGGATTTGGGGATAGATTGCTGCGTATTTCCCATTTCACTCTTAAAAATAAATGTTGCACTGAAATAGATAGGAAGAAAGGAAAAGAGAAAGAGGGAAGGATGGAGGGGTAGAAATAAGGAAGGAAGGAAGGAATAAAAAGGGAAGAAAGAAAGGAAGGAAAAAAGCAAAGGAAGGAAATGAACACTCTTTTTAACCCTGCAGACCTCCTCCTGTGAGCGAGCTTGCTGCCAGAGGGACTGTAGTAGGCGTCATTTCTGCTGCCGCCATCAATCAGAGCATCGTGTACTCCATTGTGGCAGGAAATGAGGACGGTAGGTAGTGGATTTTGCCTTTGTTTTCTCCAAAACCCAGTAGAGGTAGAATCAGATGAGTTTTTGATCGAGCTATTACTCCTTCTATCCTAATTCAATTCTGACCATTTTCAACGTAATTGATGACTTGATTAATAGTCCAGATGTGTTAGTTAAAGTCATTGTGTGTCCCAGCTGATGATTAATATTCAATTATAGAGGCTTTTATCGTCCCTTTGTTGGTGATATTTCTGTGACATTTCTTCAAATTGAATGAGTTGTTCTTTTGACTGCAAGAGATACTAATGATTTTCTAGACTCTCCCCTCTGTGTGGAACAAGGCTTACCTCACGTCAGACCAATCCCAAGGAAGCTTTAGGATCTTACCTAAGTATAAATGACAAAAGAGACTTGCCGGCACTGACAGACAGAGATGTTATATAATACAACAGCCCAAACAGCCAAATCAATTAACAGGAATTTTGAGTTTTGTCTCCCAGCTGCTTCTATAACGGTAGCCATTTGCTGGATTCTAGGAACAATAGCATCTCCCACTCTCTGGTTCTCATTTCAGCTGCCGTCCTCTGCTTTCTCTTCTGAGACCCTGGGCGGACTGGGATATTATGGGCGGCTGAGAATGTTTAATTAATATTTAATACGTTAGTTTATTTTGAGTATTTAATTTAAAAGTGATCTTAGATGCTACTTGGCAGTCTGAAATAACAGTCCCGAGACTGTCTGGAGTGTTTCCGTGACCACCTCTCACTGGAATGGCTGCCTCTCTGGGAAGCACTCACTGACTGACTGGTTTTTTACCCTCTTTGCTATTCCTGTGCTGTTGCACCTCCTTTCTGAATGCAGTGGAACCTGCTTTCCTCACTGCTTCCAAATCTAAAAGAGCTGTAACTTCTCAGTGTGCTCTGATGCTTGCCCTGACCTTGGGATGGTAGGTAGCAACAAGCCTGCGTTTATCAACAGCTCCCACCACAGTGACCATTTCTTATACTTTATCCATTTACGCATTCTGCAAATGAGTGTTGCTTATGTGATAATGACTCTCCCAGGTCCTTGGAGTGTGGAGAAAAGACACAAGCGTGTTCTTTATAGTCTTAGAATTAAACAGACAATCAACAGATGAACAATGACTGTTAAGCATGCATGGGGACAATGTTAGGCATGTATGTAGAAAATTTCAAGTCATGGTCATTATTACTACAGAGATGGATCGGGGAGGATATGGGGAAGGAAGAGGTGGGATACCATGCAAACAAACATGTGCCCTTCTTTCCATTTAAAATTCTTACATACCAGCTTAAAAAAAAAACAGAGACAAGGGCAATGTGTTTTTAAATGTTCATAATGATAAAGCAGTTTATAAAAGTAACCTAGGAGCTAAATCACAAACATGATCTTCAATGTTCTTAGCCAAGCACCAAAACTACAGGATTAGATGTGTGGTAAGGTTAAAAATCAAATGCCCAGCTAAGCAAAATGCAAAAAAAAAAAAAAAAAAAAAAAAAAACTTCTGAAAAAGAAGAAAAAGAAGTATCCTTCTAAAGTAGGGCCATCTATTACCACAGTGACAGGAAGACCACCAGCTAAGCACCTGCATCCTGGAAGAGTCTCAAATAACACATAACCAAAACTTCTAAACACACCATTCAGGGAACACAGCTTGGTAATCCCAGTATTAGTAATGTGTTTCCAGATACTGGAATCCTATCATCTTTTAAGCTTGACTATTCTTTTGGATGTTTCTAGTGCCTTTGAAAACACAATAGCTTTAAAAAGAAATAGCTCCTTACCATGTGAAGAAACTAATGTGTCGTATGCTGGATTCCAGATAAATTTGGAATCAACAATGTCACTGGCGTCATCTATGTGAATTCCCCACTGGATTACGAGACAAGGACTAGCTATGTGCTCCGGGTGCAAGCAGATTCTCTGGAAGTGGTCCTCGCCAATCTCCGAGTCCCTTCAAAAAGTAAGTTACATTGCTTAGGAGTTTGGCAGTACTTCGTGGTGGTTTTGCTTTCCTGAGAGTGAAATACAGATTATAAAATGAAGCCATCCCTCGAGACTCTAGGAACCTCTTAGGTTGCTGGAGAGGAACACCCATCCATCTTAACAGATCTCACAGCACAACTGGGGATGAGGCAACAACGTACTGTTTGTAGATGATCTATAAAACACCGTTATTGCTATCTTCGTGTGTGCAAGTTCGTCAGTAAACTTTTGCATCTCCCTTCGAAAGCCTGTGTCCGTGGCAAACAGTACTGCAATGGATGGACAATGGATGGATGGAGACTAAGCAGTGCCTCCATGAGAACTGGGGGTAAAGCTTCATCTAGACCTGAAATTGATCCCAGGATCCCAGTTTTTCCCCCACCCCCACCCAGATATGGTGGAAGGAAGGAATCAACCGCTGAAGATTGTCCTGTGGCTGGTATATATATATATATATATATATATATATATATATATATATATATATATATACATATACATATACATATACATATACATATATATGTATATATACATATACATATATATGTATATATACATACATACATATATATATATGTATATATATGTGTGTGTGTGTGTGTGTCCAATGTATATACAAGAGAGAGAGAGAAAGAGAGAGAGGAAGAGGGAGGGAAAGAGAGGGAGAGAGGGAGAGAGGGAGAGAGAGGGAGAAAGGGAGAGAGAGGGAGAGAGGGAGAGAGGGAGAAGGAGAGAGGAAGAGGAAGAGAAATAAGGGAACAAGCTAAATAAACGTATATTTTCTAAACTAGTAATTAATAATAATTTTCATATAGCATCCTGCTTATTTTCCATGCATTTCTATGTGACGATAAAATGACTGTCCCACTTTTAAAAATTAGTTTCAGAGATGGTCTGACGTGACAGTCAGTACATAAATAGAAACGATACAGCTGGAATGGTGAATGCTGCAATATTTCTTTGACCTGTCAGAGTGACATCGCTCCCACGGAAGAGCAAGCTGAAGTCAGGTTATAGAAAGGACTGACAGAGATGCTGGGAGATGTTACCAGAATTACAATAAGTCCTCAGGTGTAATACTTTTTCCCACTAAGTCAATAAAGCTTTTTATTTATCCTGTTGTGCAATAAAGTATCTAAAACAGTTCAACCTATGAACCCAGACCCTGTGGAGATTGAGTGAGCCTTTTCCAGGGGTGGTCTATCAGATGTCCCGCATATCAGATACTTACATTGTGATTCATAACAGTGGCAAACTTACACTTATGAGGAAGCAATGAAAATAATTTTATGGCTGAGGGTCACCACAACATGAGGAGCTGTAAAAGGGTTAGAGCATGAGTGAGGCTGAGACCCACTGATCTAAGATAGTCACCTTTTACCTTGAAACCATATTTCAACATCAAAGTGGGGCGTAACGTTTCATCAACGTCTCTAGATAGGGATAGGGAAAGGGAAAGAGACAGAGGAAATCTTAGCCAGAGAGAGAGAGAGAGAGAGAGAGAGAGAGAGAGAGAGAGAGAGACTGGTGCTAAGGAAGGGCCAGGGTGAGAAAAATGGGAGCCATGCTATGCAAACACAATGAGTCGTGAGTCTTGTGACACATTGGGTCATGAGTCTTGTGACACTGACTGTCACCACAGAAGACTTTGATTTACTATAAACTACCAGACTGGTGTGGGTGTCTAAACAGTTGCTCCTAAAGATACATCTAAGTCATTTGAAAATTCAGGCCACATAATGCATTTAAAATTAAAGGTATCCAGTTCTCCTCAAACATAATATTTCATTGCCATATTTAAATGGTCTCAAAACAGTAGACCACTTCCCCCAGATTTTAAACATTTTTAAACCATTTATGTGTATTGGTGTCTCCCTGAATGTCTCTGTGCAATGCCATGTTCATGAAGAAGCAAGGAGGTGTCAGAGCCTCAGGGACTGGAACGAGGGGTGACTGTGAGCCAGCATGGGATCTGGGAAACTAGAACTGGGTCCTCTGTAAGAGCTTTTATGCCCTGAGCCATCTCCTCAGCCTTCAAATCCTGAAAGGAGTCAGTGAGGTGGCTTAGCAAGAAAGGGCAATTGCTGTCAGCCCAAAAGGACCCACGGTTGAGAAGATGTCTGCAAGTTGTCCTATGATTCCTCATTGCTGTGCCAAACCCTCAATGAACACATCCAACAAATTAAACGAACGTAATAAAAAAAAATTAGTAAATTGTAAGCATTTACATATTTGGAGAAAGGTAGAAGAATCCTTTGACTACAAACTTATTTGGTTAAATAGATAAAAATGTTAGGAAAGAACGGTATCATATAACTTACTGACTAAAACATACACAAAATGTTCTGAAAGAAAGGTATTATGTAACTTGTAAACGCAACAAATAGGAAGAGTTATTTGAAAATTGTTAATTACCACTTTTTGTTGAAACAAATAGCTTTAAAAGAAACAAATTGTGGCATGCTCAAAATACAAGATCTTGCCTTTCCAAGGACTATCTATGATTTTCAGAATAGAAAGATAAGTTCTCTACATAAACATAACACAGGTTATCCCTTCCCTGTAGTGTATGTGTAAATGGAAAGTAATAGAAGTTTATGTGGTGCCCACGTATATGCCCTGATGGGGATGCAGTGATGAGACCTGCTAACAGACTCATGAATTACACCTCAGAAATGCATGCAGCCTAAAAGCATGTGTGCATTTGTTCACTGCTTAGTTATTTGAATATTGTTATTAACATTTCATGACTAACCTTTGCCTTCTGCTTAAAATGAGGACACGTGCATTTCCAACATTGTTCCACTTATTAATAACTGTTAATGGCCTGTAATCAATTCCTAGTCCATTAGCTATGCAAATAAGTAGCCCATTATGTAAATTGAGGTTAATTAATTAATTGTCTAACGCTATTACTCTGCTACAAAATTAGCTACTCTATGGATTTTAACTCTATCGCACATCATATTAATAAAAGCAAGAATCTAATGCACTGAAGTTGTACTTTATTGTGACTTTTTATTGAGTGATTGTTCATAAAATAACTTTCAATGTGAATTTTATAACTGTTCTATAAATAGATTTAACATGTGAATGAAAATTAAATTAGGCAGTTATAGAGTTCATCTCATAGATTCAACATTAAAGTTTAAGGCAGTATGGTCTAATGTTTTTCAGTGCTAGGATTAAAGTTGGGAATAATTCAACATCTAACTCTTATGAGACCATCGCAATGAAAGAATGCTAACATGTGTAGCAGTCTCTTCTACAACTCCAGCTACCTCCCATCACAACACTCTAAAGCGTCATCAGAAACATAGCAATCTGTTTTTAAATATCTCCACATTGCTTCTTATAGATAATACCAACCTAAAACCACTCTGACCTCAAAGACAATAACTGCTATTTTACTCTTGACACAGAAAAAGTATGACTATATCCCAAAACATAGACTCAAGTTCTTCACAAAGAATGAATGACCACACCCTGAAACATAAACTTAAGTCATTCAGAAAGATACATTCCATTGTGGTAGTGATTATATAATATTTTTGTAATATATATATATGTATATATATACATATTCATATATATATGCATTTACCAAATACACTAATGGATACTGCCAACATGTAGCTTACATTAAGTCAGGTAAATGTCTGCTATGGGTCTCAGAGGTTACCTGATGTCATAATTAGCTCTGGAAAGCTAGTGATCTATTAACAAGTTATTATGTTTAACAGGGTCCAAAAGATGTTAAGTGAGACACAGGATTGAGTAGAGAGACTTTCGAAGGAAATGAAATTAGCCCAAGATAATTTGGCCCTGAATATGTGGCTTTCTAGCTCTCCCCAGTCACAAAGTTCTAATAAGGCATTGGGGCTCGTAGAATCTCACCATGGGTATGGTTGGTTTTGTGAACTTGATTTCATAATAAAGACTCTTAGATCTTAATTATAACTGTGTGACTACATCTCCCCAAATCAACAAAATGTAATGCCCTTCCTATCTCTTCTGATTAGTTTTGGTTAGAAGTATAGTTTTGTTTTTTTATTTTTAATTTATCTATGCTTGTTTGCTTTTTGGTTTTCTTTGAATACTTTTTTTTGTTCTTTTACCTTAAAGTAGTGTCTGTAAGATGTGTTTCCTAGATGCAGCAGAAAGATAGGTCTTATTTTCTAATAAAACTTGTCTCTGTGTGTTTTTTAATTGGGGAATTGAGACCATTAAAATTGAGTTATTAATTAGCAATGTTGATTAATTGTTTATGTTGTGTTGTTCAGGTGGACAGTTTTTCTCTATTTGATGAACTGTTCTCGGTTATCTATTCTTTGTGCCCTCTGGATGTAATTAACCTTCTCTTCAGACTCTTAAGTTTTCCTTCTAGAACCTAGTCCCTTCTCTAGAGACAGATTGATGGACAGAGTTTGCTTAAATTTTTGTTTGCTTGGTTGGTTGGTGGGTTGGTTTTATTGTTTGCTTTTGTTGTCGTTGGTGGTGGTGGTGGTGGTTTTTTTGTTATTGTTGTTGCTGTTCTATTGTTGTTTTCTCCCATCAATTGTGATTGATAGTTTTACTGGGTATAGTAGTCAGAACTGGCATCAGTGATCCCTGCACGAATGTTGAACATCTATTCAAACCCTGTGGCTTTTAGAGTCTCCATTGAAAGCTATATATTATTCTATATTATTCTATATTATTCTTATGGGGATGCCTGTATATGTGACTTGGTCATTTTCCCTTGAGGCTTTTAATATCCTTTCCTTGTTCTGTACCTCAGATGTCTTGATTATTATGTGCTATGGGGAGTTCCTTTTCTAGACCTGCCTATTTGGTATTCTGTATGCTTCTTGCACATTGATAGGCATCTCTTTATCATTTCTTTCAACTAGGGAATTTTTTTCTTTCATGATTTTGTTTAAATGTTTTCTGTTCCTTTTCTAGGCTTCTTCTTCCTTCTCTATCATAGTTTATCTGTTTATTTGTTTGTTTTTGTCTTTTCATATTGTGTCAGATTTCCTAACTGGTTTGTGCCTGGAATTTTTTTTCTTTTTTTGGTTTAACATTTAATTCGACTGAGCTGCCCATTTTTTCTGTCTTGTCTTTTAGTATGTTAGTGGGGCTTACATCTTATGTTTTTGTTTAGTGTTCTGAGTTTTTTCATTTCCAGTTTTATTTCAATTTGAGTTTTCTTTAATGAGTCTATTTATTTGTTAAATTCCACTTTAATTTTGATTTTTTTTAATATTCCATTCAACTTATTGTTTATATCTTATGATCTTTATTAAGGCATTTATTCATATCATTTAAAGTCTTTAAGTATATTGGTAATTGCTATTTTGAATCTGTTGTCCTTTTCTTCAGCTAACTTGCTTATAGAAGGAGAATAGAAGAACTAGGGCCATTATAATAGATTTGCTTACATTTGAAAGGGGTGTATTGTTGGTTGTTCATGGTTTTTTGTTTTTGTTGTGGGAATTATGCATCTAGAATTGTGACCTCTACATTGTTTTGGGTGTGGATATCTGGCTTTCTCTTTGTTGAGTGATATTCTTCTGTTTGGTTACTGTTGGCCCCTCTAAGTCCTATCCAAGTGTGGTACCTGCAATCCCTGAGTCTCAGCATGGCATGTATAGTTCTTGGTAGATTTTAGATCTAGGTCACAGCCAAGATATTATCTGTGCCATCCCTAGTAGAGAGGCTTTCTGCAGGATGACAGGGAGTCTCAAAGGAATGGAGAAGGGGTAGCAGGAAAGGTTTAAAGGGATTGTGGGAAAGAACTAGGGAGGTTTTAGATCTGGACCAAGAAGCCAAGTTTATAGAGGATGAAAATAGAATGGGAAGAGGGGTTCCTTCAAGCAGCTAAAGCCCTACTAAGAGCAAATCTCCAGAGAACAGAATTGAGGACAGGAAAGAGGATAGAGATTGCCTACTTCAGTTCTGCTCTAGTAGTGAGTCTTTGGAGCAGTTGAGCCATATGTGGTATATAGTAATAAATATTAAAAAAATAATCCAGACATTGTTTCTTCCCCACTTAGACCATTTATGTTCCCAGATTAAAGACATGTACAGCCTTATTTTTTTAATATTCCTTAGGCAGCAAAATAGCTGGGCAGATGTCTACCCTCTATGTAGTTAAAATCTACCTTCCCCTTAATAACCCCAAGCCATCATTCACTGTGTTTACTGTGTTCTATCTGGGCTGCTCTCAACTCCAACAAGGCAGCCCTCTGGGTCCTGTTCTCTTGGCCCACAACATTCTCCTTTCTCCTCTCCTGAATGTTCTTCTTCTATTCCATAGCAGCTTTTTTCTCCTCCTCTTTGTGGTGCTTTCCCTCACAAGCCTGAGAAACCTCAACCCCACCTATGTCTCTTCTGCCCAGCTATTAGCTGTCAGCATCTTTATTCACCAATTAGAATTAACTTGGGGCCCAGTCACAGAGGCTATGTACAGACTCCAGGTCTTGGGGACCAGCACATAGTATTAAAATAGGCAGTAAAAGGCAAAACTTCAACAATTCCTCCTTTTAATCCAATAAAAGGCTCTTTTCTCTCATATATAAATTGAATGCAATTATAACAATTATATAAACTATAAGGTATGATATATACTTATAATGTCCAGCCCATCATACTTGTCAATTAAGATAAAGTATTCTATCATCTATCCAAAGTTAATGAGTTTACAATTCTGTACCTCAGTCATGTTTTACATATATTACCATCTGGAAACCATCCTTTTGCATCTATAACATCGTCTTTAATGCTAAACAGCTTAAGTTCAACTGTAAGATTATGACTAGCCTTCAACCCCGCTAGAGATTTGAGAAGTTAAATATTACCTGAATGTGCATGAAGCACAAAAGCACAGCTTCCAAAACATAAACAATTGGCAGAGGCATCAGACTGCCTGGACAGTCCCCAATTTTCCTTATAATGTTGAAGCATCTGTCTTCAGCCTTCTGGCCCAGAACATCTGATAGATCTTAAGTAAAACTGGAGTTATGAAGGACTAGCTTACCCTGTCTTGGCAGAGCTTGGCAGTAAGCTATTCATCGTCCATTTGTCCTTTTTTGAACAGCATTCTGCCTGCAGATAAAGTTAGGGCATTTCTTGTTCTGTGACTGGCTTGCCACAATTGAAGCAACTCCACATGGAGGTATTGATGTTCAGTTCCTTTCTCGAAGTGGAATGGGGGTACTGTCAGTAGCACACATGTCTGAGCATACATGTCTTATAGTCAAAAGATCTATTATTAATGAAATAACATTAAATGCCACATTCGGTATATCTCTGACACTTTTGAAGACCATCTATCTACATAAAGCATAACTTAACTGTTAAATATCGATTATTTTTAGCTAATTACTATATCAACAATCTTGAAAACACTTTATTGTAATTAACTAAATTAGAATCTAATACAATCATGAGTTTCACTATCTGGCTATTAACTTGCGTTTACTTAATCATCCTAAACAGTTTGTAATAGCATCTATTAAAAGGACAGAGTCTGGGGTTGGGGATTTAGCTCAGTGGTAGAGCGCTTGCCTAGGAAGCACAAGGCCCTGGGTTCAGTCCCCAGCTCTGGAAAAAAGAACCAAAAGAAAAAAAAAGGACAGAGTCTAAGCCTAGTATTTGTAAATGAGTTGCATAGGTACAATGTCTAGCCAACTAAGAGTACCAAAATTAATTTAGAATTTTGTATCAATATATAAAGATTTATATCAATGAAAACCTTAAACCTTTTTAGAAGGAACACCTAAAAAGGGTCCCAGGGAAGACCTGGGAAGACTCTGGGTCAGCAAAAGGAGGCAGAGCCCAAGGATTGATTTAATGACATTCAAGAGGAGAGACTAGATCACCAAGGGGAGGCTAAGGCAAAAGTGGGGAGACTCTAGAACAGCAGCAGAAGGATGAAATCAAGAATTTTTTTTAAAAATATGTCATTTGAGACCTTGTTTCCAAAAATAGCAAAACAAAACAAAACAAAACAAAAAAACCAAAAATTTAATTAAAGAATGAATTATCACTCTTGTGCATTTTCTGTTAGGGCTGTGTTCAGTCGTGTCTCAGCCCAACAGCAAGAGAACAAACATCACACCGTCGGTGAAACTCTATTGAAGCTCTTTATAAACTGCCATGGAATTCAACCTGCCTACCTTTTTCCAGAGTTTCTGTTCAGAATACTCTACCTACATATAGAGAAAGATAGATGATAAATGATACATAGGTAGGTAGATAGACAGAAGGTAGATAGATAGATAGATAGATAGATAGATAGATAGATAGATAGATAGATAAATAGATAGATAGATAATCTCCTTAACTGGTAAACTTATTATTTATTTACTTTTTGTTGATACTCTTTAGTACAAATATAATAAATATACAAAGTAGTGAATCAAAAATCCAGATAATTATAAGGCATATTTAAAGAACATATTTTATAAACAAAGTAAAAATAAGCTTTATTAATATAACTTAATAGCTTATAATCCCACTGCTAAAACAAATACAGGAAAGATGACAATGGATCCCAGTAGTCATAGTATAGTATGCCCTTTCCTTTGTCCCAGTAGACATTAGACTCAGGCCACCACATGTCCTGACCACTGTCCAGTCCCTGAATGCTATTGCATTCTTTGACCTGGTGGTTGTTCATTAACTGCCTGCCATTCACCAGGCAGTGAGTGTAACAGCATTTCAGGACACAGAAATTTACTTATCCAAATTGCTGCCTTCAAGTTCCCTTTGGTTAAAGAAAGAGACAAAGGAGATGCACAACTATTGACAATGTAAAACCTATACCATAAGAGTGGTGGCAGTCCATGGGCAAACTTTACATCATTCAGAAGAGTCCACCACCAGCGTAGATGATCAAACAGTCCAACCTTTGCACTGCATCTTGAATAAACTAGAGAAAGTTATAAGAGCAATTCCAAACACAGTAAAGAGATACTAAAGGTATGAAAAGTAATGTTTCCTCAGAAGTTGTAATAATAGAACTAAGACACTGAAAATCTGAAGAGATCTGTAATAAATTTAATGTAAATATAATAGATTTTATAGGTATTAAAGCAGGGTTGACTCCTGTCAAAGCTCATACTCACAGGAAGAAATAAAAATGTCAGGAATGAAATCACAAGAGGTTTTATATGAAACAAAACAAAATTATGAAGCTCAATTTCAATTCTTTCCGAAAGAACACTCATCTTCATAAAAGAAGGAATGTGGACTACAGATTCCTTGCATCTAAGTCCAATGCTGGACACGACACTAGAAATAGTGTTTTCTATATTTGCTGGGTGGTGAGCACACATGTGAGATATAGTAGATAAAATCTAGAGGTAAAATGACGGAGCAACTGCTGTTACCATGGTGGGATGTAGGGGTTCACCCAACCACATCCTGACCCATGTAGATGCCCAACATTATACAACAGAAGGCCTGGGAATATGCAATGGGTAAAGCCTTGGAGTGTAAAAGTTCTTGCTCCAAAATCAGTGAGAGATTATTAAAGCCAAATATGAAGTCTGAGAACATGGATTCAACTTACCCTTTGTGTCACAGAGTGAGATGTCTCAGTGGGGCAAGGCACCTGCCAGTCAGAATCTGGCCCCTGAATACTGCATTGTGAAAGGAGAGAGCCTCCTCCTGCAAGTTATCCATTGAGCTCCACAGTTGTGCCCGTGGATCCCTCATGGCCACACACATACACAAAATATAGATAATAAGTAAAATTTTTAAAATTTAGTATTTTTGCTATTAATTTGCTACTAATGAACCAAAAGGAATGGATAAATTAATTTAAAAAAAAGTTGGTTTAAAAGGAGACTTGATTAATATATCAAAGTAAATATTTGAATCCATTTTAAAGTATACCTCCTAATAAATAATTATGCTATATTTTCGACTGACATGTATTATTAATTATATAGTATGAGACTCAATAAAAATCTTGTCCTTATGTGGACGTCGATGTTTTTTAGCTTCTACAGATGAGAAAGACTGTGGTACTCATCTTTCTGGGAGCAGTCATTTCCCCCATGTCTGTGCACTTAACGGCAAATAAAATTTCATTCTTGCTTGGGGTGAACAGTTCTCCATTCCACGTCTACATGGCAATATCTGTTTATTCCATTGATAACATGATGACTGAGTTCATAGCTTAGCTATTTGAGAGCATGGCTTTGTCTGTGGCTGTCCCTCTAGTTACTGATTTTATTTCCTGGATTTGTACCAAGAAGTAGCATGGTTTATTCTATGGTTAGTCTAATTTTAATTTGACAGGATATTCCATGATGCTTTTCAAAATGATTCTGCAACGTCACATTACTACCAGTGTAGGAGAATTTTTTCTTCTTCTTTCTAAAACGTATTTTACAATAGAAGTGTCTTTTCTCCACCTCTAGAGAGGCAGGTACTATGTTTGGCTTTTTGATAGTTATGATTCTGCCCAGAATGAGACGACATCTATTATTTTGATTTTATTTCGGATAGCTGAGCTATTTGTAATTATCTATGTTGTACTGGTCATTTACTATGCCATTCGATCACCTTTTGGATTGTTCTTATTTTTTTTTCTACTCAATATATTCAAATGGTACATTGTCAGGTAATTTGGCAACCTGCAGTCCACCCTTTCCCCCATGAATACTTCCTTGCACTACAGAATTCTTTTTATCTAGAAGACGCTGCCTCTGAAGCCTTGCTTTTGTTTCTTGAGTAGTGGGATTCATGTCTCAATCACCACGAAATATTCTCCCATAATTTACTTCTCATGGTTCCATACTTTCAGGTCTTAAACATTGTCCTTTTAATTGTGTCATCTTGAAGCTCTTATAAACCAGAAAGAAATATTTTAAGTCCCAATATTAGAAAGGACAGTGAAACTAAAAGTATGCTTTGAGTAGGGCATTGCGAGATGGGGTGCTTAGAATGTACTACCTACATGTTTGAAATTGTTAAAGGACATCTTTAATTGATATAAAATGTAAATGAAAGAGTATTCTTCAAATACTATAACCTGTGTCCCAGTTCTGAGTCCATTTTTAGTATGACTGTAAATATAGTGAGAAAAGTCATAATGTACTAAGCCCCATTCATGGAAACTTTTTGTTAGAATTACTAACATTGAGTGGTATGTTGAATTAGTGTTCTCTAATCTCTAGCAGGCATGAGGTCCTGGAACTGATCCCCAATAAAAAGAAAACTGATATACACCAATAGCCTAAAAGATGGTGTGAATAAATATACCCATTGAGTATTTTTTTAATGCAGGAGTGAATCTGGAAAGTTAAGGCCACATTGTGAAAGGTTTGAGTGTCAAGCTGACAGCTACCAATGAACATCACAGTAGTCAACTACCCCAGGACTAGATAGCCATCAGAGAAGTTCCACTCTTCCCTCGCCACACTGGCAGTATTACAGATGGAGCCGTAGCAAGTGCTATCACCAGAATCCACACTTCTTTACTCAGCCCCCATGTTCAACACTACCTTTGATCAAATAATTTTGAATGTGGGAGCATCAGTATTTCTAATAGACTGTCTTGAGTACTGACACCTCTTTAGCTTCTTGTGTGCTGTTTCTCTCTATACCAGCTCAGTTACTCCTGAGTTCACAGAATAAAATGATATGTATCTCAGAGCATCTCTCCAGAGCTGGTAACCACAAGGCCTGTTGTAGAAATCTGACCGTATTTCTGCCACAGTGATATCCACATGCTTTATTTTTATGTAGTGTAAAAGCATGAACATGAAACTTTATAGCCGAGATGGATTTATGTGACTCCTTAACCGAAGTGGAAATTTTTTTTTGCTTTATTATAAAATTATAATTATCTTTAAATGTCGAAGAGAAATAGCAAACCTCTCTACAAACATGTCATCGTATTTTGATTCAGCTAACTAGGCCTTCAATCTGGAATAAATGACAGAGCAATTAAGATAAGCTTAAACTGGTGATAAAACAGCTCAATGCTATTGATTTCATTTTATGGTTCTGCTTTAGGGCGCAAAGCTTATAATATGTTTCATTTCCGTGGCTTTTTCTCATTTCAAACAGAAGGTTTGTGACAAATCGTGCTAATGACTATTTGTTATCGACTGATTTACAAAAACATTCTTCACATAGCACAAGTAACAAAATTGAAGCTTGTCATGTAGTATAGTCTTCACCATAGCAATACTAGGTATGTGGATGTCTTATGTGCACAGGGCTGTAGTTCTAGACATCTTATTAATAATTCATTAATTTCAAATATGGAGACCAGTTTAAAATAATGCAGTTTCATGTATAGCATTTCTATCTCAAACATTTTATGCATCTTCTTTTTTTAATTTTTTTTATCTTTATTAACTTGAGTATTTCTTATTTACATTTCGATTATTATTCCCCTTCCCGGTTTCCGGGCCAACATCCCCTTAATCCCCCCATCCCCTTCTATATGGGTGTTCCCCTCCCCATCCTCCCCCCATTGCCGCCCTCCCCCCAACAATCATGTTCACTGGGGGGTTCAGTCAGGGACCAAGGGCTTCCCCTTCCACTGGTACCCTTACTAGGCTATTCATTGCTACCTATGAGGTTGGAGCCAAGGGTCAGTCTATGTATAGTCTTTGGGTAGTGGCTTAATCCCTGGAAGCTCTGGTTGGTTGCCATTGTTGTTCATATGGGGTCTCGAACCCCTTCAAGCTCTTCCAGTCCTTTCTCTGATTCCTTCAACAGGGATCCCATTCTCAGTTCCGTAGTTTGCTGCTGGCATTCGCCTATGTATTTGCCATATTCTGGGTGTGTCTCTCAGGAGAGATCTACATCCGGTTCCTGTCAGCCTGCACTTCTTTGCTTCATCCATCTAATCTAGTTTGGTGACTGTATATGCATGGGCCACATGTGGGGCAGGCTCTGAATGGGTGTTCCTTCTGCCTCTCTTCTAAACTTTGCCTCTCTATTCTCTGCCAAGGGTATTCTTGTTCCCCTTTTAAAGGAGTGAAGCATTCGTTTATGCATCTTCTTAACCAGGAATGGTGGTTAGAAACCTTGGAAAATGAGCTTAAGAGTAACCCGGGCTACATAAGTAGTTCAAGGATAGCCCAAACTCTTTAGAGGGATCCTGTTTTGTAAGTGTCTGTGATTCACCAAAGAATGATACAGTCTTCAAAAGCAAAGAGCATTTCATTCTGCAGAAGTCCAGTATGTGGGGGTGGGAAGTGGGGGTGGGGTCATCTACCATTTACCAAGATAAAGACTGGATATCCAGATGAGCTCCCAGGCCCATTTTAAAGCAGAGTAGGGGAGTTCCTGGGAGGGGTAGGTGACCTTTATCTTGATAGGTCTCTGGAGGTATGGGAGTCTTTGGGATTGGCTAGGGCTCTGGGGACATTCCAGAACTGTTGCTGGGGTGGAGTGAGGGTCTAGAAACTTGCTGAGGAAGCCTGGAAACTGTTGCTGACTCATCGTTCTTGAGTTAGTCCACGTGGCAGGGCAGCTTCTGATTGGCTGCCCCTGGCCTGTAATTGACCTGTTTGGACTTGCCCAATTCTGGGAAACAGAGATCTACGCCTAGTCTCCTGAATTCCTGAACTCTTAGTCTGAAGCCTGTCATGGAGTCAGCCTGTCTCAGTTCTCTCAGTATCAAAAACTTAATGATAATTTTGTTCAGGGGTAGATGCTTGCCTAGCATGCATAATGCCCTGGATCTGATTCTTAGTACCAATGGATAAATAATAAAAATTATTTAAGAGATTAGCAATGCATGAAATGGTCTCCTCACTGATCCTTGCAGACAGAACCCGAATATAAAGACGAAAGATGTTATTTTCTTGCTCCTTAAAATTTCCCTAATTACTGTAGTTAATAATTGTGTGTGTTGTCACTCTGAGCCTTGTTCACACACTGAAATATCCCTCTCCTAAACTACCTCACCAGCTCCATCTTCTAAGCTTTCTCTATGTTAGTTCATGTTTAAATTAAGAAGCAAGTTAAGATTGTTTATTGAACTAAAGTATTTTTCAAACTTATATCCTGTTTCAAAAAAAAAACAGCACAAGTAATCTATTAATAGAGACGTAAACTATACAATGGGATCTGTATACCTCTGTGATCAGAAAGACACCTGCCCCTTGGAGACTAACTAACCCAACTTAATACACACAAAACTGTGCATGGGCCTGAAATCCATTAAATAATGCACAGAAGTAAAGTATCATTTCTAAAAATGGAAAATCGAAGCAACTGTCTAGACTACACAAACTATGGGATAGATTGTAGGACCCAATCAACCAACATCCAGGGGTCCCACTCATGAAAACATGGAGACAGAGAGCAATGCAAGAGGTTTATTGATTCAATGCACTGGACTCATTCTGCAATTGGGGCAGAGATGACCCTCAGTAACAAAAGCACACACCTTTTATACACTTGTGGAGGACAGCCTTTGGCCACAGCATGAGTTGGTCCTTGATGACACACATTGACCCTTACATTCATCATGGTGAGATATCTTTGGCACACGGATGGGGGACTGCTAAGGGCCTAGCTCATTTCCTGGAACAGGATGTTATCCTAAATTCTTTGGACAGAGTGTTAAAGTCCCAGCCACCTGGTGTTTCCCTAAGGCGGTCTTTGTCTTTAAAGTTTGAATCTCACAAGATCACCATTATTTTCTTCTAAGTGACATGAAGTCTTCGTAATTTATGAATAGGTATCAACCATACTTAGTCTGCAGGTTTGGATGGAGCTCAGTGGTAGAACACTTGCCTAACATATACAAAAACCATCTACAGTCTCAGGTATCAGAGAAAAACATTTGGATATGAATTATACATTCAAGGTTACCAAGAGAAAAGCCAAATGGGCCTGTTAGTTCCCCTCTGGATGCCCAATAATGCCTGGATCTAGATGGAAACACTTGACATATCTGTTTTCCTTTGTTGTCTGAACCTCTGGGTCAAATTCCTTTCAGGCTGTGTGCAAACATGTTGACCATTCCTTAAGGCAAAACTACTGCCTTCCTAATCTCTCACCGGCTATAACAACTTAAGCATCTGAAGCCATTCAGACAAGATAATACTTTTCCATTAACCTATGCCAGCAAATCAATAAAAGCTGCCTCCCTTTTTCCCCGAGAAAGAAGCCTTGGCTCTTTGTAGGTATGACTCATTGCACTGACAACAGAAACCCCAGAACAGTCAGGTGTGTGTTTTCTGAGCATGTGACTCAGTCTTACTTCTATTGCTTTAGTGACAAAAAAAAAAAAAAAAAAAAAAAAAAAAAAAAAAAAAAAAAAACTCAATAGTCTCCAATAACATAGCTGACATTTTATAATTTCCTAAAGATTTAATATACCTGCTGGATTGATGTTCATTTATTTTACTCCTTAAGGCAGGTGAGTAGTGGACATTTTATTTTTTCAACTCAGTGAAATACTTTATTTTGATCAGATTTTAAAAGCAGCTGAACCTACTGGTTCTTGATTGTTGGGGGTTGGGGCATCCCATTAACTAGACAAAGATAAATTTCACCATTACTGTTGCCTGAGTTTTAGAGCAACAGCCCTGGTCCAACAGCTTGACCTAGTAGTTTAGGCTCAACAGCAAGTAGACATACTCAAAGCAGAGAGAGGCGTTTTCATTAGTGTGACCAAGTTGAGAAGAGGAACCAACGAAAGGGGGTCAGAGACCAACTCCATCCTCAGAGTACTGACAAGAGTTTTAGGCTTAAATAGAGGAAGATTTCAAGCAGAGGCAGTAAGCACACATAATGAATCAGTGCCGGTCAAGTCACCTTCCCAGTTATGAGCCAAAGAAGTTTGAGAGGAGGAACCTGGTTCCTATAATATGGTTCCTCTTGCTCCATGGTCCAGCCTCACGAACAAAGATCCTTTTCCTCAATTTACAGTTGACTTACCTAGCAAGGGTTATCTATTCCTGAAATTCAAGGTAACTACAGGTAAGGACAATGATACTTGTCTTTACATCTTTGACCTTGGGGACCGTGATGTAGGTCAGGCATATGTGGGACACATAAAAAGGCATGCAAGAACTAAAATCAGATCATGATTTTGACAGCTTTATATGCATATTCATATGCACATACATACACCCACATGCACACACACCCCCCCCCACACACACACATACACACACACCTAACAGAACAAACAACAGAACAACTGTTTTAAAGTTATTATGTCTCTTTTTTTTCTCCATCTTTATTAAACTGAGTATTTCTTATTTACATTTCAATTGTTATTCCCTTTCCCGGTTTTCAGGCCAACATTCCCCTAGCCCCTGCCCCTCCCCTTCGATATGGATGTTCCCCTCCCCATCCTCCCCTCAATACCGCCTTCCCCCCAACAATCCCATTCATTGGGGGTTCAGTCTTGGCAGGACCAAGGGCTTCCCCTTCCACTGGTGCTCTTACTAGGATATTCATTGCTACCTATGAGGTTGGAGTCCAGGGTCAGTCCATGTAGAGTCTGTGGGTAGTGGCTTAGTCCCTGGAAGCTCTGGTTGGTTGGCATTGTTGTTCTTATGGGGTCTTGAGCCCCTTCAAGCTCTTTCAGTCCTTTCTCTGAGTCCTTCAACAGGGTTCCCGTTCTCAGTTCAGTGGTTTGCTGCTGGCATTCGCCTATGTATTTGCCATATTCTGGCTGGGACTCTCAGGAGAGATCTACATCTGGTTCCGGTCGGCCTGCACTTCTTTGCTTCACCATCTTATCTAGTTTGGTGGCTGTATATGTATGGGCCACATGTGGGGCAGGCTCTGAATACGCATTCCTTCAGTCTCTGTTCTAAACTTTGCCTCCCTATTCCCTCCTAAGGGTATTCTTGGTCCCCTTTTAAAGAAGGAGTGAAGCAACCGCATTTTGGTCATCCTTCTTGAGTTTCATGTGTTCTGTGCATCTAGGGTAATTTGAGCATTTGGGCTAATATCCACTGATCAATGAGTGCATACCATGTGTGTTTTTCTGTGATTGGGTTACCTCACTTAGGATGATATTTTCCAGTTCCATCCATTTGCCTATGAATTTCATAAAGTCATTGTTTTTGATAGCTGAGTAAAATTCCATTGTGTAGATGTACCACATTTTCTGTATCCATTCCTCTGTTGAAGGGCATCTGGATTCTTTCCAGCTTCTGGCTATTATAAATAAGGCTGCTATGAACATAGTGGAGCACGTGTCTTTTTTATATGTTGGGGCATCTTGTGGGTATATGCCCAAGAGAGGTATAGCTGGGTTCTCCGGTAGTTCAATGTCCAATTTTCTGAGGAACCTCCAGACTGATTTCCAGAATGGTTGTACCAGTCTGCAATCCCACCAACAATGGAGGAGTGTTCCTCTTTCTCCACATCCTCGCCAGCATTTCTAACATAATTTTCTTATTGTCATATAGCTCCAGGAACATTTCCATGCTGCTGAGATAAGGGTGAAGGGCCAAATTAAAAATGATACATTGATTACTCACTGTACATAGCATATTGCTCTGTGTGAGAAGAGGAAAGGTATTTATAAGACAGATCATTGTCTTCAAGATGTTTGTAATCAAGTGATCTACCATTATAATGGAATACAAAAGTAAATAGTGATATAGAGCCGTTTAATCTATCAATAGGGCTTCGTGGCTGAGTTGCATCCCCTACTCTATAAATTCTTTCAATTCTATATGACTGGCATTAGGTAGGAAGGAACGACATTTTAAAAAGAGTGAGTAGAGTAAGCAAAAAAATTAAGGCAGTTATCTTTGATATAGTCTTTAGCCATATTTTTTTTAAAAAATGTTTTTGTGGCAGGGTTTCATATAGCCCCAGATTGGCTTAGAACTTGCTACATAGCTTTATATATATATATATATATATATATATATATATATAATGTTATATATTATATATTGATGATGGATAGATAGATAGATAGATAGATAGATAGATAGATAGATAGATAGTCAGGCCATTTGATATATGAAGGACTGGAGAGAGGCAGGCTTGAGATTAAAGTGATAAGAATGTTACATAGGATAGATTCTCCATAGAGATTATAAATGGGCACTTAGAATAACTGGTTTTGTGTTCCTCAATCCATTCTAATTAAGGTTAATGGAATCAAGAATGAGAAAGGATGTGGGGAGAGAATTAGAAAGAGACTACTTTTAAGATGACTCTGGAGAAAAGTGACTGCATGAGTGTTCACCCAGGACAGATCAAGAAGAAAAAGGAAGAACAGATAAATATCTGAGGATACTCACATAAATACTTAAGTAGTCTTCATATTCTTCAAACCTACATAACCGAGATGCCTAAAAACAGAAACAGGAATCTGAATGTCTAGTGTGATCCCGTTTGCCTTTTTTTCTCATAGCTTTTAAAATAGTGATATAGAGACGTTTGGCCTGTTCCTTGTAGCTGTCATTCTCACTCTACCAGATAGGAATGAAATGAACTAATTCTTTCTGTGCTGCCGTCAACCAGGAAACTGGCAGTTAGTGCTTCTCAGTTCAGTTGGAAAAAGTAATCTTGATTTCCCATAATCTAGAGGGAGAAGAAAGCTCAGTGGGCACACATATGTGTCTCCATAGGAAGAACTCACAGTAAGGACAGACTAATTTACGTAAGTAAAGAATGTGGAAAAGGCCAAGGAACTATTCACTGACCAAGGGATCATGGGGGATTCTGGGACAAAATAATGTTCTGTTATGTCAGGGGAGCCAGTGAGGCCAAGGCTGGAAAACTTGCTACGTGGACCACTCATCTAGCCCAGCTCTTGTCCTTGTTGTCTATGTGTTCAGGAGGGAGCACTGAGCTTCAAGTGGTCAGAAGACTTAGTCTGTCCCAGGGACTGGCAGGACAGCAACAGAAAACATGGAAGGCAATCTTCCATTGCCAGTGGAGGAAAAGACCCTCAGCCTTACCTAAAGGGGAGGCTTCAAGAATAACAGAGAATATAAACAACGTTGAAGGTCTTGAAAAAGTGCACTACAAAAAACAGTATGTTGACGAAACTTAGCTGAGATGAACAGAGCACAGTTAGTGTCAAATAAATTAGAAAGGCTTGAAAGGTGAGTTGTTTTAGCAAGTTAAGGCACTTGCTGCCAAGTCCCAAAGACACATGACAGAAGGAGAGAGCCAATGATTACAAGTTGTCCTCTGACTTCCACCCATGCACTGGGATGCCCATGATTCATGATTTTTATTCATTTTATTCATTTTTATTCATTTTTAAGTAATCCTAAATTTCTATTAATGTTTATGTTTTATGAGATGTATATGTCAATTAAACTTACCTAATTCAAATCAGGAACTGAGGATTTTATGACTCAGAAGCAATAAACATAAATTTAGCTTGCCATTCTTTTTGATAATTCTTTTTTAATTGAAAATAGATTTTTCATATAATATATTCGGATTGCGTTTTCCCTTCCACTGCTCCTCTCATTTCTCCCCTGTTTCTCCTCTCATCAGATCCAACCCCTTTCTGTTTCTCACTAGAAAACAAACAGGCATCTAAAGGATAATTTTATACTATAATAAGTATTATGTAAGGATAAACCAAAACCAAACAGATTGGAATAGGAAAAAGCAAACAGAAGGTAAAGAACTCAAGAAAAGGCATAAGAAACATATATAAACACAGAGACACACTCTTTCACACATAAATGTCATAAACTATAATACATACATGAGGTACCTGTAGGGTTAAAAATAGTTAAAATTAAAGTTAAAAAAATAAAATAGGATAAAACTAAGAAAAAAAGTAAACCCCTGAGTCAGCATTATAAGACAAGGAGCCTACAAAATCACCACTAAGCTTGTTTTCTCATGGCCATCTACTTCTGGGCATGCAGTCTATCTTAAGAGTAATTTGTTTCCCCAGTAGGAATCCCTTGGAGAAAAGTAAATTTTCATTTGCAATTGGTTATTAGTTGAATATAGCTTCTGGATTAGAGGCAGGAGCTTATGTCCACTTCTCCTTTCAGCTCTAGAATCCCATCTGGTGTGGACCCATGCAGGGCACTATGCATGCTGCCTCAGTCTTTATAGTTTGTATGTGTGTCAGTCCTGTTGTGTTTAAAAGGCCTTGTTTCCTTGGTCTTCTCCATCCCCTCCGGCTATTATACTCTTTCTGCTTCCTCTTCCACAAGGCTTTCTTAGCTGTAAAGGGAGGGATTTAATGGAGACATCCCAAGTAAGGCCTAGTGTTCGAAGTCTCTCACTCTCCACATATTGTCCATTTGTGTGTTCCCATCTACTGCAGAAGGAAGCCTGTCTGATAATAGCTAAGCAAGGCATTGATCTATGAATGTAGCAGGATGTCATGGGATATCTTATTTCTAATTTTCCTTTAATAAAACAGTAGCAGTTGGTTTTCCCTTAGGTCTGTTAGTCAAATAGCCATGTGTTGGCTATGGGTCACATCTTGTGAAGTGGAACCTAAATCAACTCAGGTATGATTGGTTGCTCCCACAAGCTTTGTTCCTCCATTGCACTAACATTATATTGCAGGCAGGGCATCAATGTAGACCAGAGGGCTTGTACCTGGGTTCCTGTTTACATTTCTTTCTTTGTAGTGTGAAAAGTACCTTCTGTATCAATAATGCCAGCCCATAAGGGTGAAGACTCTAGTTTGAGATCATATGGACTTCTCTGTATGTAATGAGTTGTGTAGATGTTATCTTTACTGATAGGGCCTTGCTTTAAGTTTGGAGAAAGACAGAAACCTCCTCATCAGCAGCCTGGTTTGTTTAATGGTTCCCATGGGACCCTTTTGACGAGCAATTCAATTAGATGTAACCCATTCATGGTACTGGAAGCTTTATTTTGTGACAAATAATCCAGTTAGGACTCTGTAATCCATACTATTTGAGGATTTCATTTAGATTGCCATTGTATATGTATATAATCTAGGGAACTTCTACTGTATTAACTTTCTATACTAGCCTTCCAGTCTGCACCTGCATGGGGGCAAATAAACCTGTCCCCCGACTCCTTTTCTCAACATTGCATAGTCTCCAAGGCTCCCAGGTGATCTCCTGTAGTTAGGGCAACAGTCTACAGGAGTTCTAGGAGATTGGCTGCAGCTAGGACCACAGATTTCCCCAGGAAATCTGATGCAAACCAGGGACATAGGAGTAATGCTCCAGACAGAGATGGTCAAGCCAGCTAATACCAGACATAACCAGAAAGTGAAAGGCAAATGCAAAGTCATAAGCAGAAGCCAATATACTTTGATACCATCAGAACCCAGCTCTCCTACCAGTGCAAGTCATGGATACCTCAATACACCTGAAAAGCATGATGCTGACCTAAAATCCTATCTCATGAAGACAATAGAAACCTTTAAGAAGCATATAAATAACTTATTTAAAAAAATACAGGAAAACACAGTTCAACAGGTAGAAGCCCTTAAAGAGGAAACAAATAAATCCTCCTAAGAAATACAGGACAACACAATCAAATAGGTGAAGGAATTGAACAAAGCAGTCCAAGAATGAAAGTAGAAACAATTAAAAAAAATCACAAATGGAGGCAATCTTGGAAATGTAAAACCTAGGAAAGAGGGCAGGAGCTACAGATGCAAGCATTATCAACAGAATACAAGAGATGAAGAAGAGAATCTCAGGCCTAGAAGATACCATAGACAATATTGACACAATGATCAAAGAAAATACAAAACATAAAAAAATCCTAACCCAAAACATCCAGGAAGCTCAGAACACAATTAAAAAGACCAAACCTAAGAATAATAGGAATAGAAGAGAGTGAAGATTCCCATCTCAAAGGGCCAGAAAACATCTTCAATAGAATCATAGATGAAAACTCCCCCAACCTAAAGAAAGAGATGGCCATAAATGTACATGAAGCCTACAGAACACCAAATAGATTGGACCAGAAAAGAAAGTCCTTCCACCACATAATGATCAAAACACTAAATACTCAGGAAATCTATAAAAACATTAAATAAATAAATAAATAAATAAATAAATAAATATAATATAATATTAAATGTTATAAGAGAAAAAGCCCAACTAACATATCAGGGTAGACTTATCAGAATTACAACAGACTTCTCAACAGAAACACTAAAAGCTAGAAGAGCCTGGACAGAGGTCATGCAGACCCTAAGAGAACACAAATGCTAGCCCAGGCTACTATACCCAGCAAAACTCTCAATCAACATAGATGGAGAAAGCAAAATATTCCAGGACAAAACAAAATTCAAACAATATCTATGTACCAATCCAACCCTACAGAGGATTCTAGAAAGAAAACCCCAACACAAGAATGAAAAAGAAAAACCAAAGAAAAAAAACAAGATATTAATCATCTCACAACAGAGAGAGAATCACAGACACATAATGCCACCTACAACAACAAACACAACAGGAAATAACAATCATGTCTTTAATATTTCTCAATATTAATGGACTCAATTCCCCAATAAAAAGACATATATGCTAACACACTGGATATGAAAACAGGATTCAGCATTTTTACATACAAGAAACACACCTCAATAACAGACAGACACTACCTCAGAGTAGAAAACTGGTAAAAAGCCTTCCAAGCAAATGGTCCCAAGAAACAAGAGAGAGTTGCCATCCTAATATCCAATAAAATAGACTTTCAACAAAAAGTTATCAAACAAGATAGGGAAGGATACTTCATATTCATCAAAGTTTTATGAAACAATGGACTTAACAGATATGTAGAGAAAATTTCACCCTCAAACAAAAGAATATACTCTCTTCTCAGCACTTCACAGTACCTTTTCCAAAACTGATCATATAATTGGTCACAAACCAAGCGTTAACAGATAGAAGAAGATCGAAATAATCCTATGTATCCTATCAAATCATCACAGACTGAAGCTTGAATTCAGCAACATCAAAAACAACCTAAAGCCCACATACACGTGGAAATTGAACAACTCTCTACTCCATAATAACTTGGTCAGAGAAGAAATAAAGTAATTAAAAACTGTATAGAATTCAATGAAAGCGATGACACAGCATACCCAGACTTATGGAACACAATGAAAGCAGTGCTCTTAAGAAGAAAAGTGTGTACTTATATATAATAAATAAATAAAATCTTAAAAAAAAAAGAAGAAAAGTCATAGCACTTAGTGCCTTCATAAACACACTGGAGAAATCCTACACTAGCAATTTAACTGCACACCTGAAAGCCCTGGAACAAAAGGAAGCAATCACATCCAAGAGGAGTAAACATCAGGAAATGATCAACCTCAGGGCAGAAATCAAACAATTAGAAACAAAGAGAACCATACAAAGAGTCAACAAAACCAAAAGCTGCTTCTTTGAGGAAACCAACCAGATAAATAAACCATTAGCCAAACTAAAGGGCACAGAGACTTACCATATTAACAAAATCAAAATGAAAAGGGGGACTTAACAACAGAAACTAAGGAAATTCAAAAACTTGTCAGGTCTTATTGCAAAAGTCTTTTACTCAACAAAACTGGAAAATCTAAATAAAATGGATGACTTTTTATACAGATTCTACCTACCAAAGTTAAATCAAGAGCAGGTAAACTATCTAAATAGTGCCATATCCCCTGAGGAAAAAGAAGTCATTAAAAAAAACCCTCCCAACCAAAATAAAAGGCATAGGGCCAGATGGCTTTAGAGTAGAATTCTACCAGATCTTCAAAGAAAAGCTAATACCAACACTCCTCAAACAATTCCATATAATATAATCAGAAGGGACACTACCTAATTCATTCTATGAAGCCACAGTTACCCTGACACCTAAACCACAAAAAAGACCCAAGAAAGAAAGAGAACTTCAGACAAATCTTACTTATGAATATTGATGCAAAAATATTCAATAAAATTCTGGCAAACTGTATTCAAAACACATCAAAACCATCATTCACCATGACCAAGTAGGCTTTATCCCAGGGATGCAGGGATGGTTCAATATACAAAAATCCATTAATATAATCTACTATGTGAAAAAACTCAAAGAGAAAAAAAATCACTTGATCATCTCATTAGAGCCTGAAAACCGTTTTACAAAATACAACACCCTTTCATGTTAAATGTATTAGAAAGATCAGGAATTCAAGGCCCTTACCTAAACATAATAAAAGCAATATACAGCAAACCATCAGTCAATATCAAATTAAATAGAGAGATACTTGAAGTAATCCCACTAAAATCAGGGACTAGGCAAGGCTGCCTCCTCTCTCTGTATCTATTCAATATAATACTCGAAGTTCTAGCTATAGCAATAAGACAACAAAGGGAGATCAAGGGGATACAAATTGGAAAAGAAGTCATGGTTTCACTATTTGCAGATGATATGATAATATACATAAGAGACCCCAAAAAATCTACGAGAACTTCTAAAGCTGATAAACAATTTCAGCAGAGTGGCTAGATATAAAATTAACTCAAACAAATCACTAGCCTCCCATTATCCAAATGATAAACAGGCTGAGAAAGAAATTAGGGAAACAACACCCTTTACAATAGCCACAAATAGTATACAATATCTTGGTGTAACTCTTACCAAGCAAGTGAAAGATCTGTACAAGATCTTCAAATCCCTGAAGAGAAAAGAAATTGAAGAATACCTCAGAAGATGGAAAGATCTCCCCTTGCTCATGGATTGGTAGGATTAACAAAGTGAAAATGGCCATCCTACCAAAAACAATCTAAAGATTCAGGTCAATCCCCATCAAGGTTCTAACACAGTTCTTCACAGGGAAGGAAAAAGCAATTCTCAATCTCAGATGGAAAAACAAAAACAAAAACAAAAACAAAAAAACCCAGGAAAATGAAAACAATTAACAATAAAAGAACTTCTGAGGGAATCACCTTCCCTGACCTCAAGCTGTATTACAGAGCAATAGCGATAAGAACTGCACGGTATTGGTACAGAGACAGGCACATTGATCAGTGGAATAGAATTGAAGACACAGAAATGAACCCACACACCTACGACCACTTGAGCTTTGACAAAGGAGCTAAAACCATCCTATGGAAAAAAGATAGCGTTTTCAACAAGTGGTTCTGGTTCAACTGGAGGTCAGCATGTAGAAGAATGCAGATCGATCCATGCTTATCACCCTGTACAAAGCTCAATTCCAAGTGGATCAAGGACCTCCACATAAAACTAGATACATTGAATCTCATAGAAGACAAAGTGCGAAAGAGCCTTGAACTCATTGGCATAGGGGTAAGTTTCCTAAGCAGAACTTCAAAGGCTCAGGCTCCAAGATCTAGAATTGATAAATGGGACCTCATGAAACTGGAAAGCTTCTGTAAGGCAAAAGACAGAGTCGATAGGACAAATTGGCAATCTACAGATTGGGAAAAATATCTCTACCAAACCAACATCCAACAGAGGGCTAATATCCAAAATCTATAAAGAACTCAACAGATGAATGAATAAAGAAATTGTGATACATACACCTAATAGAATATTATTCTACCATTAAATAAATGACCTGATGAAAATCACAGGTAAATGAATGGAACTAGAAAAAAATCATACTGAATAAGATATCCCAGACCCAGAAAGACAAATATGACATCTATTAATTTGTATGTGGACGTTAGCTTTTAAGCCAATGATAAACAAGCTAAGGTCCATAAAATCACAGAGGACAGAGGTTAGGTATAGAGTAAGCTACAGAGTAAGGATATATTGGAAAGGGATAGAATGGGATAATCAAGCAGGGAGTGTTAGTATGGGATTTTCTTGATTATTTTATTTATTTACATTTTAAATTTTGGGCCCCTTCCTAATCTCCCCTCTCCAGCCACCCATCTCCTTGCCTCTAAGAGGGTACTACCTCACCCACCCACTCACTCCTGCCTCATCCTTCTAGCATCCCCCTTCACTGGGGCAACAAGCCTACACAAGACCAAGCACCTCCCATCCCATGTATGCCAAACAAGGCCATCCTCTGCTACACACGTAGTGGGAGCCGTGGACCCACCCTACTTACTGATTGGTGGTTTATTCCCTGGGAGCTCTGAGGGGTCCTGTTAGTTGATGTTGTTGTTCTTCTTATGGTCTTGAAGCTACTTCAATCCTTCACTAACTCTTCCATCGAGGCCCTTGGGCTCAGTCCAATGGTTGGCTGAGTATCTGCATCTGTCTTAGGTGCTGATTTCAATTTCTGGCTATTATAAACAGAGGAGCAATGAGCATGACTGAATATGTGTCTGTGGTAGTATGTCCAAGAGTATATGTCCAAGAGTGGTATAGCTGTTTCCTGAGGTAGATCTGTTCCCGTGTTCCCAAAAAAGTTCCACACTGATTTCCACAGTGTCCATAAAAGTTTGCAATCCCACTAGCAATGCAAGACTGATCTCTTTACTCTGCATCCTCCCAACATGGGCAGTCACTTGTTCATTGGTCTTACGCATTCTGTGTGTTCAAGATGAAATCTCAAAGTAGCTTTGATTTGCATCTCCCTGATGACTCAGGATGCTGAACATTTATTTTGTTGTTTCTTAACCATTCGAGTTTCTCCTCTTTCGAAAGTTCTGTTTCCAACTGTATCCTGTTATTTGTTTTCTTAAGGTTCAGTTTTTGAGTTACATTTTCTAGATATTAACCTTCTATAAGCTGATTAGTTGATTACTAAATCATCTCCTGTTGTATAAGCTGCTTTTTTGGTCCATGCAGAAACTTTTCAGTTTCATGAGATCCCATTTATTAATTGTTGAATTTGGCACCTGTGCTAATATTATGGATACTTCTACATATACTCATACAGTTCGACCAGCACCATTTGCTGAAGATGCTGTGGTTTTTTTTCCAGGGTGTATTTCTGGCTTCTTTATAAAAAAAATCAGTATCCATGAGTGTGTAGATTATGTCTAGGGCTGCAGTTTTATTCAACTGATCAACAAGTCTGGTTTTGTTTGAATACCATGATGTTTTTATTACTATAACTCTGTAGTATAATTTAAGATCAGGGATCATGGTACCTTCAGAGATTCTTTGATTATTTTGGATTGCTTTAGCTATACTGGTGTGAGTGAATGAGTGTGTGTGTGTGTGTGTGTGTGTGTGTGTGTGTGTGTGTGTGTGTGCATGTGTGTGTGTGTGTGTGTGCATGTTATGTTTGTATGTATCTGTATATGTTTTCATATGAAGATGAAATCATCCTTTCAAGATCTTTGAAGAATTGTGCTATGATTTTGATGAAAATTACATTGAATCAGTAGTAGATTGTTTTTGGTAGGATGGCCACTTTATTCCATGACTGGAGGCGGAGGCCTTTCCATCTCTGATACCTTCTTCAGTAACCCATTTTCATTCAGTAGTAATTTGCCAGAGGTGAGCCCAGGCAATTGTTCTTTCTTTTTCTTAATTCTTCCTGAGGCAGTTAGGGTAGGGGGGAGCAAGCATCAGCCTGGGTAAGGCTTTGTCTTATGAGATATTTACGGTTTCTGTATAATAATAAAAAGTTTGTTAATCTAAGTCTACTTTACTTTGCTCCTGTGGCTGACCTGCCTTCTGTGCCCTCTGAAGCCAGAAATTGCAGTCTCTGGCATTTAGCACCTCATTTTTTTTTACTTTTATTTATTTATTAGATATATTTCTTTACTTACATTTCAAATGTTATTCCCTTTCCCGGTTTCCTGTCCATAAGCCCTCATCCCCTCCCCATCCCCCATACAGGTGTTCCCTCCATCCAACCCCCTTATCACCCCCCTAAACCCCCTTCCCCCCCTGGGGTCCAACCTTAGCAGGACCAAGAACTTCCCCTTCCACTGGTGCCCAAACAAGGCTATTATTTGCTACATATACAGTTGGAACCTCATCTTAAAGCAGCAGGAGATTAAGTAATGTAGTCTTTGTTTTTTCTCCAGGGGAATTGCTTGGCTTTAACTTTCAGCCAGATAGTTGAAGTAACTGGAAGGAAAAGGGATACTTTGAAAAGTGAATTTAGCATTTTTTTCTAAGTTGTAAAATGTTTCATATGAAAACTCTCTAAGAAAAAGGGAAAAAGCAGAATGATCCTTTTTTTTTCTTTGTCTTCAGCACTCACCTATCTTTCAGAATACATTATCACATGGTTAAAAATTCACCACAGGTTTACACATAAATTCAAATCATAAATTGAATAAGAAGTTTACAACAGAGAATATATACATGCATATCCATTAGGAGAAATTATCTGGTTAAACATCCATCACTTGTCACAGTTCCACAGTTTCATGGAGAGTTAAAAACATAACTAAGTTATTAGTGAAGTTTTGTATAGATAAACCCAGTCAATATTTTATCTTCTGTCCTAGCACCTATAATAAATTAATAATTATAGGTTAATGTTTCTTGAAATGTGCTCTGAGTAGTAGATTGCATGCTTACTAATAGTAGTGACACTGATGACGGGCAGAGTTCTCATTACAGTTTTGGCTATCAAAAGGGACTTAATAGCAATGTTATTAAAAGATCTTAATTACTATAAACTTAGGAATTATTATAGGATTATCATTAAGGACAAAGATATCATCTACTTGTCTATATAGCAACACTACAATACATCTTCATAGTTCTTCAGAGATCTGCTCAAAGGGGTGAGCTAATACTTAGTTGTTGTTATATATGTTTAATAATAACAGGAAAAGCATATTAACAGCAGGAATATTTTCTAAAATGAATTTCTCCTGGGAGTTGACTTTGGGAGCAAATATGTAATGGAGTATTCATCTAAGGCAGACTCATCTCAGGAAGATCACTTTCTAACTTTTAGCTTATTGGCTCCTGAGAGTAACTTTTTTAGTTTCTATGAGTTTGTAAGCTTTCTCTTGTGGTTGATATCTAGTTTTAATCTATGGTGGTCATATGGGATACAAGGTGTTATTTCAATTTTCTTGTATCTATTGAAACTTGCTTTGTGTCCAATTATGTAGTCAGTTTTTGTAGAAAGTTTCATAAAGTGCTGAGAAGAAGATACATTATGTTTGAGTGAATTGGTGTGTTAAGTCTATTTGATATAGCACATCATTTAGGACCAGCATTTTTCTGTGTATTATCTTGATGATGTATCTATTGGTGAGCATATGGTATTAAAGTCACACATTATCACTGCATGATGGTCAATATGTGATTAAAGCTGTGGTAGTGTTTCTAAAAATTTTATAACTCAAAAACAATAAACATAAATTTAGTTTGCCATTCTTTTTAAATCACTACTTAGAATGCAAATCTAGCATTCAATTCTTCCAAATCTGATTCAGCCTTTTATTTCCAGGAATTTTGATAAGCTTCATTAATCAGTCTTGTTCCCATTTTCATCTCTTACGGAAACTTGTAGAGAATTAGCTCCCTGTGTAATATCTTTTGAAAAAATAATTACAGTCAAGCAGTTCAAAGGAAATCATTATTCTAAATGTTGTCACTCTCGATTTAGAAAATTTGTTGCTAGTTATTTACTTACAGCATGTGTTTTCCGTCTTTGCGGCTTGACATACAGAGCTGTGTGCCTGTTTTATTAAGATATACAAGAATTGCAAGGATGCTAGCCAGTCCAGTGGCTCAGCTTTGCTCATAGACTGTTCCCATAGAACACATTCCAGATATGAATTGTTAAATATAGCAATAAAGCAAATAAGGAGAAAATGATATATTTTAAATCTATATTAGTGGAGATTGTACATTTCAGTTGTTCATATTAAATTTGCCTTAATAGAATAGAAATAGGCATATGCATAAAATATTTGTGAAATTGTCTTACATCTTTATCTTTGATACCAGATAGACCTAGGTTTCCTATCAAGCTTCAGTATTTACTAAATTATCTAAATTTTAGAACTATCAACTTTCTTTAGGGATAAAATATCTCTATCTCATTGGATGTTTGAGATTTTTAAAACATGGTATTCTTTACAGAGAATATTACTTAATTTAAATCCAAGGATTCTCTGAATTGAAAAGCTATGACTATTATTATCAAGTATGCTTGAGTCATGCCTCAAAAGTCTAGCAATCACCCAATGAGAACACTGGCTCATCCTCACTTTTGTGGGTAGGTCCCACATGCTTCAGTGTGAGCTATCCTTGGGTCATTAGATTTGAATTCTTATATCTTGAATGACAACCAGGTAATTTATTAACAAAGATGTGGTATTGTTTTCAAAAATAATTATTGAGATAAAGGTAGCATCTCTGGTAGTAGTAGAGATTATAGGATAAGATTTAATTTAAAGTTAATTAATTTGATTAGAGCTTAAACAAAAATCAGAAAGCTTGCATTTTTATAATGCCTTCTGTTATCTTGGGAAAGGAAAGCTGTCATTCTAGGTTCTCTCTCTCTCTCTCTCTCTCTCTCTCTCTCTCTCTCTCTCTCTCTCTCTAAAGTATATTACACAGATAATCCCCACTGTTTCTTGAAAGGATCCCTAGTTAGAAGCAATGGAAGCCATGTATGACTGACTCATGCTAGGAGTTTTCCAGAATAATCGTCTAAGGCTTGCTCAATCAAAGCACAAGTGGAACTGGATCTAAGGAAATACAAATACTAGAGAAACATGTAACATGACATTAGAAACTGAAATTCTTTTTGCAACTGTGCCATCAAGGCATCTGGGACAGTAACTTTCTAGCTTATGGCAGTGTCTCTTGGGGGCAGAATCTGATTGGCTTGAGTTGAAGCATGTCCCCTTGACAATAAGTAGGGTGGATCCTCACAGCCTATTGGATATGCTGGTAACCCATGGGGTATGTTAGTATGGTGATAAAAGTCTATAATAAAAATGAAAGGGAATGGAGACTAGCCAGGAAAGATAGAGAAAAAAATCTTCACCTTTCAAAAATAAATTAGAATACCAATGTATTTGAGGGAATTCTTGAGGGTGAACAGTGTGGAGGTCACTCTGAAGGCATGGGATATTATGGGATATTTGAAGATTATATTAGAACTTTACTATCATTATTTTTAATTTTCATTTTTACTGACTTGATATTCGCAGATGGCTAAATGATCTAATTTATGAAGTTATGTTTCTTCAAACATATTTTTTCCTAATAAGTGGTTTAGAAGTAGAGGGATGATAATACTTAGAGGTAATAACCTACTGCAAGAACTGTGAAATGCTAACAGGTATTCATTATGTACTTTCCAAAGGCTAAATTTAGCCTGCCCATTACACTAAATAGTTGCAAGTACATTGCCTCATCTTAAATTGCTTCCAAATTTTCTGTTAAATTTGATTATTTACTATGTTGCATGCTAGTGATTAATGGACTCAATGAGGATAAACAGATTAAAGAATAATTAGATTGGATTTACTGTGGCCATTGTTCTGTCTATGCATTCCTTCTTGGTGAAATCTTCACAAGTAAGTCATACATAAGTTGGAAATACTGTCTTAAAGAAAGTGAACCAGCAAGCCACAAATCTATCTTTTTACATCACAGGGTAAAATGTAGGTTTTTATCCTGAGTTTAGCCATGTGTAAAAAGTAAATATTTATACAGTGCCCCCTTTTTGCATAGTGTATTATAGAAAATGCACATAATGGGCATGGTCAAATTCACTGCAGGATTTTTAGCTATCAAGTAACTGAGTATATAACTGTGAATAACTGTGTGTATTTGAGAGAATATTATGTTTAAAAACCTGTGAGTTTCTCTGCCTTTATTCATTAACATCAATTTATTTTTAGTTAGAAAGTTGGTGCCTTTTATTATATAAAATCATAAAATATGCATAACAGAGAAATTTAATTTACATTTCTAGATTTTTGTTCTCTTAAAGCTCAGCATACTTTCTCCTAAGCAGCTTTATTGTGGCTGCATGCATACACATGCGCGTTCTCATCTGTATGCTCTTCTAAAGTCCCTTTTTCTGTCTCTTTTTCATTTACTATTATAATATCCAGAATATTTTCTGTCATTAGGTATTTTTCCACAACTTAGTAAACTTCAGAAGCTCCCATACATATGTATCATAATTTAGCCCTCTCATCCTATGTTAATAAAAATCTGATTGCTTTTATAATAGTTGGCAGCAGAATTTGGTCCATGAGATGGGAGGTCTCATTGTTCATTCATTTTGTTTTTGAACCATTTCCTGTTTTTTTGAAGTGGGTCGAGAGATGTCTTAGAAGAGACACTCCCTTCGAACAGTGTTCATTTCCACTAGCTCCTCCATTTTTCTGAAACAGTTTAGAATTAAATTTAATTTCCTGAATTCCATTCCATTATTCTATTCTCAGCTTCTAATGTACTTATTAAAAACTGGGAAAGCTTTGGAAATGTCCCAGTGAGATGTTATTTCTTATGTTTTCAAATACAGAAGTATAATAAAATAAAAGGTCTGATATCTGTATGCATAAAAATATCTTTTAAGAACTATTGAAAGAAAATTCTCTGTGCTCCATTCCTTCGAAATTACAATGCAGAGTTTTACATAGTCTCTTGGACTTTAAAATGATTTAACTGAAGCCCTAAATGAAATCATTTTGTGTATGTCATCAAATGTTGGGGTCTGAATCCTATTTCTGGCTCTTCTAATTATATAATTTCAAGCATGTTGTTTAGTTTCTTTAAGCCCCATTATCTTCATTGATAAAATACAGACAATTAATGATCCTTAAGATTTTATTACAGAATTAAATGAATATAGAACTCAGAAAGCATTTAACCCACAATGTTCCCAAGGTTGATACAACCATAAATAATAGTACTGTCCCTGGTCATGTTCATGCAAAAATGAAAGATACTAAATATAAGCATTTGTAAAAAAAATAACTTTACCTTCTCTAACTGTGTTATTTGGGAATACATTAAAGCCTTTCTGTTTTGTAAACACGTGACCTGAAAGTTATGTACAAAAATTAAAGCAATAGTAGACAGGTTCGTGACCTCCATTCCCAAGAGATCTCTAATCTAATCTCTGGACATTAGGAATGTTTGATCTTGGGGGACTCCTCTGATGCAGTGAATGAGAAACATGGAGCTCTAGCTCTGAGACATTTGGGTAGAGATAACACAAGTATAAAAGTCTTTGTAACTGAGAAAAAAGAAACAAGATGATCTGTGTTGGCTAAACACTAAGAAATCTCTAGCCACTCTAGATTTAAATAAAAGCATTGGGAAGCTCACAGTATCCACTTTGGGAAGCTGGAGAAATGATATACTGGTAAATTAAGAAGAATTGTGATTTTATATAGCGGATATTAAATAGAAGTTTAATAAAAGACACAATCATGCCTGAAGGCTCCAGAATGGTCCTCAGAACTGCCTATATCTCAGTCAGCACAGTAAGAGACTTCTGAAAGACAGACTAAAAAAAATAAAATGTTTTGTATTATAAAAACTATATGAAATGTGTATGCTAGCTAGATAATTGATGGGTAGATAGCTGATAGCTGATAAATAGGTTGACGATAGAGATAGACATAGATAATAGATAAATGGTACTCAGATAATAGATAATAGATATATAAATTGAGTAGAATAATAGATGAGATGGTAGGTAGATAAATTGATAATAGATTATAAAGATAACTGTTAACATAAAAAACTCTCACATAATATAATATTTATAATTTTCCAAAGAGGTAAAATATTAATATGAATGCAAATTCAGACTTTAAGTAGTAACTAGAATCTTTCTCATTTAATTATGTCCTCAATATCATAGTAATAAACTCATCAGTGTTGCCATTTTCTCAGAAGACCTAGCTGACCTATACTACTAGGGATTCTAGTAATCTGAGTGCCTGTATCTGGGGCAGTTATTTCTTCCCTTACGTCAGCTTATTAACCTTTCAGTCAAGCACATACATAAAATGCATGTTTTAGATACAAGCAATTAAAATCAGGCAAAGGTTAATTAAATCAACATCAATGCTAAATTAGAAAACTATTAAAATAAACTTTGAAATAGTCAATCTTTCTTGCTGCCCGGCTACTGAAAATAAATACCACAGAAGCTACAACAGACTTTAAACCCGCAGAGAGCCGAGAACTAAGGACCAATGGTTTTCTCACCTTACTCTACCTAGCAGCATGTTTCCAAATATTCTGTAGGGCCAGCCTGTGTGGTCTAACCCTGGCCACCTTTCCAACTCTATAACTCACTGTGATTCTCATGCTGTGATATCTAAACCAACCACAGGGAGGGTGGAGAATATGGGGCCTCTCTGTGATTTCTCTGACGCATTTTATCAACACCTCTCCCAGTTTATCTTTACTCGTTGTGTGCTTGAAACCTGTCTTAAGTAAAAGACACAATGTGGGCAAGCAAGGATTTTGCAGTCATTCGAGGAAGTTTAAAGCAAACTTCCAAGCTTCCGCCTTAAAATAACCAAACCCCAGGGTTGGCTGGGATGAAAGAAACACAGTCCTTACAGCCAATATGTGCAAAGTATAGGAATCAAGGCACTGCGTACGCTTAGCATCCCCAGGGAAAGCGTCCCTGTGATTCCACATACAGGTGAACACTTTGATATTCTACTATTGGCCAACATTCATTTTCTGTTCTTAGATAGACCGCATATTCCCTGCGAATTCCCAAACAATCTTCTTTCTATGTGTATGGCCGTCTGCCCCCTTAGACACACAGAGTTCACACAGTGACCCAGACTGGGAATATAAGGTGCTGTGTATGTAGTCCTTTAGTTTTGCCTACAGAATAAAATCAAAATATGAGAAGGATCCTAAGGACAGAAATCTGCTGAATACTTTTGAGACGAGATAGAAGGACAGTATTTGGACAGAAAAAAGTAGTTTCTTGCTCTGAGTTTGGTCATGCATCCCAGTGTCCGAGAAGCCAAAACTGAGTGTAGCTGACAGGGTCTATGAAGAGTGGTTAGAAAGAAAAAAAAAGTTCACTTTCCTAAAGGTGCAAAATCAACCAACAAATGGTATTTACTTAGGGACAGGATATTCATGATGTTTGTGCTTCGCTACATTAGAACTCTTCTCTTAGCCTGAACACACCATTTTATACGCAAAAATGAAATTCTTTATGAGAAACAAGTCAGCCTTATGTTTTTGTATATGTTTTAGGTGTTTAATAATCATTGAAACTGGTTGTAAATTAAATCTTTGAGCAATGCAATTTCAAAATGCTTAGAAACATACACATACATGTATGAATGCACATGTACACAATGCATGCTCTCTGTCTCTCTGTCTCTGTCTCTCTCTCTCTTACACACACACACACACACACACACACTGTAAAGACATTGAAAATCCCTCTCTCTTCTCTTAATAGCCCATACTTAAATCTAAAGTCTGTCCTGTTTCTTCTCCCAATAAAGCACCAACTTCTCTCTTCTATGACACCTCCTAAATCCTTTTTTCTGGCACGATCAAGGACCTGGTTTTACCTAAGGGAATGTCTTCAGCGCAGTTCCTCAGGCTCTATACACCAAGCTGAGAAGTACCTCCCAGGCATTGATGGCAATCCGTCACCTGCTGGAATTGAGCAACCCCTACAGCCAAGACTGTAACTCCTTGCCTTCTTTGAATATCAAACTGTTTTGTTCAGAATGCACCCTGACCTTGTAAACTGTCATAAACCCTACAGGGTTAACTGTTGCTTCAGAATCTAAGAGTGATTATTAATAACCACATAGCAAAATTAATACTGGGCCAGGTTGAAATCTCTTCCACCAGAAAAAAAATTAGTCTACTGCTTTTAAATATAGTCTTAGGCAAGTTCTTAGGACAGGGTAGAAAGCAGTCACATTCTCTGCCAAAGTATCACAAGAAGTTCTAGGCCAGTTGTTAAAATTGTTCCTCACTGAGACCTCTGGAGTTGGGCCTCCACCTCCATGATCCACACTGCTCTTAGAATTTCTGTCTTCCAAGTCCCTGTAAAGATGGCCCATTTAGCTCCACTAATGATACTTACCTGCTTTTCTAGTGCAAAGTTCAAAGGCCCCTATAGTCCTGTAAAAACAACATAGTCAGGCCCATAACAGCAATATCCCACTGTCTTGTACCAACTTCTGTCTTAGCTACTTTTCTATTGTTATGATAAAATACCATGACCAGAGAAACTTATAGAAGGGTTTATTTGATATTACATTTCTTATCAGGTCCAGCATAGCCAAGAATAACTTGGTTCCTGTCCTCCACGAGCACGGACCTCCACAAGTGTTGATGGCTGCTGTAGACATATGGCTTCTTTGTATAGTAATGTACATATCTTACATTTCCCCTTCAAGGAATTTCCTCTCTGCTAATAGTAATGGCTCCAGGGTAGTCAGAAACAGCATAAGTCCAGGAGGCGAAGGTGTGTCTAATGTCTCAGCAAAATGGTAAATGCTGGGACCTGTAGGATAGCCCTTGAAACTGTGGAAAAGAATGCTAAAAACAGGGTTCAAAAATATATAATTTCTCAAAATAAGAATGCAGAAGTATGAATTATATAAGGGGCTTGGCGAATCTAAAAGAACAAAAACAGCTCTGCTATGAGCCAACTTGTGAGTGGGAAGTCTCAGAAGGGTGGAGGAAAGGAAGATAGAGAAGAGCCACATGGCCTAGAGAAGTGGCAAGTAGTGAGGGGTCTCATAGCTGGGAATAAATCACTATAGTGATAGAACTGCCCAGTCTAGGCATATAGTTTATAAATATAATAACTGGTTGTGTGTGTTTTTATACGGCTTTATTGGGGTAAGACGTCATCTCAACAGATATGTGAAATAAAAAACTGGGCTTGTGATCAGCAGAGATGAGCCATCCAGAGAATTCTTTAGAATAGTAAGAGTTGTTTCAAGTAGAACGTAGGGAGAGAGCTGTCTGGAGATCTCTGCAGAAACCGAACAGGGAGGAAGTAGTCTATAATGCTGTCTTGAGCAGAAGATAGGTTGTCAGCTTGGACCCATGATTTGAATTCAAGTCATTAGTTTTGAAGCTCCCAGACTCCCCCTTTTCAGAACTCCTCTCCAAGTTGAGGCTGGTCCTTGGCAAGTTTCAGAGCCATAAGGAGTCCAACAACATCACGGTCAATAACATGATAGCTGACAGATGTGGCAACTTGAAGAGAAGCTAAGGGCTCACATCTTGAACCACAAGAAAATAGAGGAAACTGAGAAAGTTGTGTGGCTTCGAAATCTCAAAGCCCACCCTCAATTACATGTGTCCTCCAGCAAACCCTAAATATCTCTAAACAGCATCACCCACTAGGGACCAAGTATTCAAACATGTGAGCCTTTAGGACATCCATTTTCAAAGTACTACAAATAGTTATGTTAACGACTTTCCCCTACAAAGCAAATCAATTTGCATCATATCTTCAGGAATAAAAGAGGGGGTAAGGGTGGTAACACTGGGAAATTACCAATAAATTAAGGTATTATAATCACACTAATAGGTAATCAAGGTAGATTTCCCATCTGTAAGACACTTATTGTGGAGAGAGATCAAAGTATTCTTAGTTAAATGCAAAACAATTAGTTGAAAAGTTTGTTTAATAGAGAAAAATGTTTACTGTTCTCTTCATTTCAAAGGAAGGATACCTCTCATCTATCAAAAATTAGCAGGAGTATGAAGAGGTAGGCTAGCTTATATTTGACTATCACAAATAGTTTTATATAATGTCGTAAACATCAACTTCGAAATTAATTGGCAAATTATATTCAATTGTAATCCATAAAGGTAAATTTTATGTCTTTTGTGAAATACACTAAATGATCTCATTTTAAAAGTAAATGTATCCTTAGACATATTTCAATCTGAGCAATGCCTAATTGTCTTTAGTACGCATGATTATTATGTTGCAATCTTATACACTTACTAGTCTATATTAAACTAAATAGCAGTAATTTAAAATTCCCCCAAATGTTCCACGACACCGGCGTGGTGAATCGTGTCCACAGATGACTGTGAAGAAGCCTGGAAAGCCTCGGGACTAGATGGTTGCACCGCTAAATATTTCTGAACGGAAGTATTTCCGCCATGTAGATGTCACTGAATCGGTGAATCGCATCAATGACTCGGTAACTTAAAATGAACAAGCAGCTCAGATTCCTGCAAATAACTTGGAAATCATGACCCATTGTCCCCTCAGATGAGGCCTGAAAGTCTTACGCTCCCCACAGCCTGACCCCACCCCCAGAAATCCTCATGGCCAGACGCCAAGGGATTCGTCAACTATTCAAGATGATCGTCTTTATTGAGTTTATAGAAGCCACGCATTCAACTTGGTTCCTAAGGGAAAGAACCAGCTCATCAGACTTTAACAAAGTGAATGCATGTACTCTGGAGATGTCAAAAATTTAAAAGAATAAGAAAACTAATAATACAAAAGACCAATAAACAGAAACTTGGCAGCCCATTGTAGCTCTCCTCTGGCGCCGGGCAGATACTGAGCCCTGGACGCTGGACACTAAGTTACTTACAGTGTTGGAATTCAATTTTGCTTTCATTTGATTGACTGTGCCCTAGTTTTCCCTCCTGGAGTAAAAATATGTGACTTTAAAAACAAAAAACTGAAGAGATACTAGGATTTTAGAGAAAGTTTTCAATTTTGAGATACTGAAAATTTTAGAGTTGGGTATTTTAGATAGAGACTTTGGATGTTCTAAAAAAATAAGGAAAAAGATTGAGCTTTGAAATTGTTTAAATTTTTAAAGACTGGGACTTTGAAAAGTAGGAGTGTTTTATGTTATAATATCAGTATTAATATGGTATGGGGAGGGCTATAAGAAAGGCGGGACTATGTTTTAAGGGTGTTTATTATGTTTGTTTGCCAAGTGACAAGAAATAATGTGTGCTAGGTTATTTTTTTTTCAACTTGACACAGACATATCCTGAAAGAGGGACTCATAATTGAGAAAATGCTCCCTTAGATTGGCCTGCAGGCAGGGGTATAGACTATTTTCTTTGATGGATATTTGATGAGGGAGATCCTAGCCTATTGTGCATGGTACCACCTCTAGGTAGTGATGATGCCCGTGCAGCCAGTGTGTGAATATCGGGCATAGGTCTGCAGGATTGAAAGAAAACACGTACATGGGTCACCCGTTTTCAGAGAGTGCCACCAAGGCTTTACTGAGGTCTCCTTATACACCTGAGGCAAAAGCTGTGGAAAAACAACAAAGTAGGTGAAAATCCTCAACCCGGAAAAACAGGAGAACAGGAAAAATCTGCGTCATGGAAAGTCCCGGGCACAATCAGGGGCGTAAACAATTTCTTAATGATAACAAGCTGACAGGCTCTGCAAGAGGGAAGGGTGTCATGGAAAGTCCCGGCCCCAAATCAGGGGCCGAGAGCAGCTGCCCAGGGTATAAACAACTTCTTGCTATAGCAGGCTGAAAGGGTCAGTGAGGGGAAAGGGAAACACCCCAAGGTAGGGCCCAACAAGGTAGGTGTTCCTAACCAACAAGGCTGAGCAGCCCAGTGAGCCGTGATTCTCCATGGATTCTGCCTCAGTTCCTGTCTATGGGTCCCTGCTCTGATTTTCCTCAATGGTGAACACTGATATGGAAGAATACGCCAAATTAACCCCTTCCTCCCCAACTTACTTTTGGTCATATGTTTTACCAGAGCAATACAGAGTCTAAGGAAGACAAAGAGGAGGTTACTCTAAAGTGAGCTAGTACTATAATCCTACAATATCACAGTTTAAATTCGGCTCCTCAGTTAAAATCCATCAGGTTTTCTGTTAGCAGGAATTGAATTGTCAATGTTGATGAATCCTTAAAGCTGTGTTTAATTCACTGTGCGAGGTGAGGTATAAAAGTTAGGTACATGTACCAACCACAGGCCTCTTTTAAGAATCAGCAGGAACACCACCAGAGTTAAAATTAAAAAAAAGAAAATGTCTTGGGAGATGGCACATCTCTCCTAATATACTCAGGAACCCACGAGCTTGTCATGTATACACACACATGCAAACAGACCAATATGCACATAAATTATCATAAGGTATTTGTAAACCTTTGGGAAATTCCATACATAATTTTTATTTTCAGTCCTGAATTATAATTCCTGGAGTGTGCAAAAGGACAGGTGGGTTTATGAGTAGAAAGGAAATCAACACCAACTGTCGTGTTCTAAACATTGCTGTTAGATGATTCATATCTTTACCAAGCATGTGGGTGGAAGCTGAGCAGCTGGGCTTAACTTGACAGACAGACAGACAGACAGACAGACACACACACACACACACACACACACACACCCCGCACATATGCAACACCATATAAATTAACATATACAAGATACAACACATACACATAGAACATACACACACATACACACCACACACATGTAACACCATATATACACATATAACATACCACACACACATAAAACATACACATACAAACATACCACACACACATGCCAACATATACTGCATTTTTAAATTATTATGTGATTTTGTGAGCAGCTGTCAGATAATCTGACCAAAATGCATTTTATATGTTATGACTTTTTCAATGCATTAAAAAATATTTTTTTAAAAAATGTGATTAAGTGGTCTTGAATTCTAGCAGCGCTCTCTCTTAAAATAAATTAAAACAAATCAGAATACCATGGGTACATTAGAAATGAGGCTAAAAAGGGGTTGGGGATTTAGGTAGAGTGCTTGCCTAGCAAGCGCAAGGCCCTGGGTTCGATCCCCAGCTCCGAAAAAAAGAAAAGAAAAAAATACATGAATAAGAAATGAGGCCACAATGGGGAGAAGAAAGGGGGCTCAGCCCTGCACCTTTTATCTGCCTCTCCCAGGTCATATATGCCCAGGGATATCTGACCTTCTGATATTGCTACCTGATGCTGCCATCTGCAAATACACCCACACCATGTGACCCCCGAGGCCACAGCAGAGGTTGGATAGGTGACTATGCTAAAACCATAATTAAAAAAAAAGAAACATTAGGATTTATGACTCTGTCCTTATTTATTAATTCATTTACCCATCCAATAAAAAGTTGTCAGATCAAGCATACAGTACAGAGAAGAAGAACATCCCCCACATTGCCCTGATGCCAGATAAGCCCAATTTCAGAAAGTAATAAGGTCTCTGTAGGAAATAAAACCATGTTAGTGGGGTTGGAGAGAGAGCAATGGGGATAAAAATCATCGAGCAAGTCAGAAATGGTGCAAACTGCAAGGGAAATGGGCAAAACGGAAGATGAAAACATGAAGAAACCCGAGTGCTTTATAGCCTAAAAATGATGCTTACACCCAAAGGTTAATTGTCCTTTCATTTCCCTTACTGCCATGCATGCACACAACTTACTTTGTTTCAGAGGAGGCAGTGGTGGTAACCAGTACATGTAAGGGCCCATCTCCTTCCGCTGGATACCACCACGTGTTCAAATATCAGGCATGCCACCTACATAGGGGAGGCTGCCCCACTAACCTCCATTTGTCTTAATCCTCTTAAAATCAAGCGTGATATTTACTAACTCAGTGTTCCATCTCTAGATGGTGCTGCACCCCCTGGAGCAGAGCCTGTCACATCCTGTCCAGTAATTACAAAGAGCCAAAACTATGGGACTTTTATAATAGTCTATTTTTTAATGATAGTATAATATAAATACATAATTTCCTCCTTCTTTCCTTATTCTAAATGCTCTCATGCGATCCCCTATTCACATTTCTCTCTCTCCAATTTGTGGTCTTCTCTTAATTGTTGAGGGGTGTGTGTGTGTGTGTGTGTGTGTGTGTGTGTGTGTGTGTGTATGCCAGTGTCCAGTAACACTAGATAGATAGATAGATAGATAGATAGATGATAGATAGATGATTGATAGATTGTTGATATATATTGTAAAAATGTATGCATATATATATATTCCTAGATATATAAATAAACCTGTTCAGTCAGCATAATGGTATTTGTGTATCCATGATTTCAGGGATGACCACTTGTTATTGGGTAACCAGTTGTGGGGAGGTGTTGGTCCTCTCTGGGGAAAACTACTTTGCTATCTCTCAGCATCCTTAGTTACCTGTAGTTTTTTGTCTAGGTTTTAAAGCATTTAAATTTCCCCCTCCCATGTTAGCACGTCTATTGGTGTCCTCCTTGTTAGGATCTTCTTTAAGAAGCCATGTTGATGAGAAATTCATAGGTGTCTCTGTGGAGACATCTCTAGGAGACACAATTGTGTATAAGTGTGTATATGTACATGTTAATAAATACATAAGTTATAAAGTTAATTCTGCAGATCTTATTCAAATATAGAAGCCATACAGATCAATGTGACCTATAATTTAGTGTCAACTAGCTTTCAGTAAGTCAGTGTCCAGTAATACCATTCAGGAATATTTGGGTGGTTTATCTATGACTACAAAAGGGAATCTAAGTAAAGAAGTTAAGTTGCTATGGCATTACAATTCAAATGGTGGCAGTTAGAGGTCAGTGACATTGAAAGAACACTTGCTTAGCACTTACTGGGCCCTAGATTGAATGCCTAGTGCTTAAAAAATAAAGTAAGAATGCAACATTACTAGTAATATTCATACTTGTATCCTCTTGACCAAGAAATAGACATCACTTAGGAATGACTTCCTAAACAGTTACATGTATCTCTTTACTGAAAAGTATGACAAATATTGCTTTATTTTTATTCTAACGAATAATCACTAACAAAGACATGTCTTGTCTCCCAGGCAATACAGCTAAGGTGTACATTGAGATTCAGGATGAAAACGATCACCCCCCAGTGTTCCAGAAGAAATTCTACATTGGAGGTGTGTCTGAAGACGCGAGGATGTTCACGTCTGTGCTCAGAGTGAAGGTATGAGGAAAGAAACTCCGATGTGAAACTCTGCTGAGTGCAGAGAACTCTGACTCTTGCAGACACCGCCATAGCCTGATCATTTGTATCCGTGGCACTTATGCTCAGGCTAAAAGCACAAACAATAGAGTTGCCCTTGTTTGATTTCTGGTGCCGGACAAAATACCTTAATGAAGGCAATGCTAGGAGAAGGGGTTATTTTGGATCACAGTTCCAGAGAGGATAAGTCCATCAGGATGGAGACATTTTGGCTACAGGAACATGAGGTCGACCAGCACACTACATTAGCAGTCCAGAAAATCTTCAACTACTTTGTGGGTCCTTCTTTCTTCCTCCTTCTCTATGCCTTTTCTGCCCTTTGAACCCCTTTAATACTAGATAAGAGAGAAGAAAGGATAGAGAGGAATGTTGGGTTAGAAAGGGGCAATATTATTGTAAGACTAGTTCCTACTAATTAAGGATGATGAGTAACTTGGGGCAAGTTTGATCATCACCTTCAGGATATCCAATTTCTTCTTGTTGTTGTTTCTTGTTGTTGTGCATAATTCCTTAACCAACAACGGCCCAATACCAACAACCAACAACCAACAGTCCACCCTGCCTCTCAGGGCTCTTGCATTTACAGACCCTCTGAAAAGTCCCCAGAATGTCACACAATCAGAGAAACTATCTGCAGCTGGCAAAATTGCACCCCTGCTAGAGCTCGATGAGAACTATAGCTGCTGAGGGCAGTCTGAAGCAGTCCCCAATCACCACACCTGGAATGGAGACATAGTCTTATAATGTGTCTATGCTTTGGTTTGGGGTTCTTTTTTTTTAAGATCCCAAAATTGTTACGTCAGGACAGGTAGTGGGGATGAAGCTTTAAAACCTCAAAGCCCATCCCTAGTTACATACCTCTAAAGGTTCCATATCCTCTCAGAAATGAACCTCCCCTCTGGGAAGCAAATATTTAAACACATAAACCTGAGGAACATGTCACATCCAAACATGAGAGAAATACGTGGATTTAAATATCTAAACCCAACACAGATATTTTATAATGGGGTGAACACTACGCAGCTTCATAAACTTCTACTAAACCTGGGGCCAAAACACTTGAAACATTCTACATAAAATGTTACAGTGCCCCCCAGCATATATTTAATTTTTATTGTCATATTTGTTTGCTTGTTTACTTATTTATTATTGTGTTTACGTGATGCTGTGGCTGGGGTTACATCAACACCTACCCATCAGAGGCTACATTTCTGGAGTTGGTTCTCTTCTTCCTCCTTTATTTGGGTTTGGGAACTTGAGCTCTGGTTTCAGACTAGTGCCGCAAACACTTTTATCTGCTAAGCCATCAAGGCAGCCCTCTCAATACCTTATCACACCTCTATTAGGATCACTGCAGAATAACTCCACAGAGTCCCAGAATAAAATTTCTAGCGGCAGATATGGAAATCCCTCGATTTATAGTGGAAAAAATTGACTCCTTGGAACAACTTTTCAAATTTCAAATGGTGCTTAAATTAGCAAAATAAAACTATTCCTAAATACTGCAAATTGTAGGACTTTAATATCAGTTGTTTAAAAAAATTCCTTCGTATTTCAGAAAAATTTAGCAAACTACTTATCTAATTTGCTGAATGATGCTCAAATCTCAGACTGATGCTTTCAGATTTTCTCTAATATCCACACATGCATATTTAAAATGCCCTTAAATGCTTTCAGTTGTTTTGTTGTGACACAAGAGAATTTTAAATATTTTCTTTCTATTTGGGGTAAGAGTTCAGATACCGGTTCACTGCAGATTATCAGTTAGAATTATTTTTCTGAGTGCACCTTAAACATTCTAACAGCTATACACTAAAAGACACAAACCCATTTTGATCTCTGGCAAGTTCAGTTTTGGCATTCCTATGTTTGCTCATTGTAAGCTTTTTCCCATTGGCAGGCCCTCTGTGATGAATGCTATCTCCTTTAGCACTTATCGAACACCTTTAGTAACAAAAGACTTTCACCCAAGCCAACAAACCATGGGCCAGCCAATAGCTCCTCCCCAATGGCAGATCCTGATTCCTGAGCTAAACTATAAGTCTGTGATTAGGAAGATGGGGATAAGGTAGTCAAGGCTAGGGAGCCTGAGGCCAGATGGGTAGAAGAGTCCTGGTCTTAAACAACCAAAAAGCAATGATGAAAATACAGAATATAGAAACTGTAAGAAGAGTAAAAGAGGGTTCAATTTTCAGAGGACAATAGGGTGGGAATGCCCATGTGAATTTTGACAATGCAGCTCATTCTAAAAGTTGTATACTGTGTCAGGGGAAAAAAAAAGATACTCAAATACTCAAATGTTAAATTATTCCATTAAATAGGTCTGCAGATCTCTAGCAAGGAAATTCGGTTTTGACCATCTTGGACTATTTCATGATACTATTAGAAAATGTATAGCCACCAGGGTTTTGTTTGGATTAGTTTGATCATAGCACTGTAGGCTAAAATCCTCCAACTGATGGGCAGCCCACCTATTCAGCCCATGGTGGGGTGTTCTGCCCTTGTAACATGGGTTTGTATGGAATAACAGGGGCAGGAGAACACACTGGGAAATTGAAACTCACTTTATAAAAAACATATTGGTTTGAGAAGTATGTCTACCTCCGGAGACCTGGCCTATGCCCACAAGAAAGTATTAATTCCTTTCAAAAATAGTACCCAAATGATCTAATCACCTCTACTGCCTCACTTCTTTTTTTTTTTTATTAACTTGAGTATTTTTTATTTACATTTCGAATGTTATTCCCTTTCCCAGTTTCCAGGCCAACATCCCCCTAACCCCTCCCCCTCCCCTTCTCTATGCGTGTTCCCCTCCCCATCCTCCCCCCATTACCGCCCTTCCCCCAACAATCCTGTTCACTGGGGGTTCAGTCTTGGCAGGACCAAGGGCTTCCCCTTCCACTGGTACTCTTACTAGGCTATTCATTGCTACCCATGCAGTTGGAGCCCAGGGTTAGTCCATGTGTAGTCTTTGGGTAGTTATTGCCTCACTTCTTTTTTTTTTTTTTTTTTTTTTTTTTTTTTTTTTTTTTTTTTTAATTAACTTGAGTATTTCTTATATACATTTCGAGTGTTATTCCCTTTCCCGGTTTCCGGGCAAACATCCCCCTCCCCCCTCCCCTTCCTTATGGGTGTTCCCCTCCCAACCCTCCCCCCATTGCCGCCCTCCCCCCATAGACTAGTTCACTGTGGGTTCAGTCTTAGCAGGACCCAGGGCTTCCCCTTCCACTGGTGCTCTTACTAGGATATTCATTGCTACCTATGGGGTCAGAGTCCAGGGTCAGTCCATGTATAGTCTTTAGGTAGTGGCTTAGTCCCTGGAAGCTCTGGTTGCTTGGCATTGTTGTACTTTTGGGGTCTCGAGCCCCTTCAAGCTCTTCCAGTTCTTTCTCTGATTCCTTCAATAGGGGACCTATTCTCAGTTCAGTGGTTTGCTGCTGGCATTCGCCTCTATATTTGCTGTATTCTGGCTGTGTCTCTCAGGAGCGATCTACATCCGGCTCCTGTCGGTCTGCACTTCTTTGCTTCATCCATCTTGTCTAATTGGGTGGCTGTATATGTATGGGCCACATGTGGGGCAGGCTCTGAATGGGTGTTCCTTCAGTCTCTGTTTTAATCTTTGCCTCTCCCTTCCCTGCCAAGGGTATTCTTTTTCCTCATTTAAAGAAGGAGTGAAGCATTCACATTTTGATTGTCCGTCTTGAGTTTCGTTTGTTCTAGGGATCTAGGGTAATTCAAGCATTTGGGCTAATAGCCACTTATCAATGAGTGCATACCATGTATGTCTTTCTGTGATTGGGTTAGCTCACTCAGGATGATATTTTCCAGTTCCAACCATTTGCCTACGAATTTCATAAACTCGTTGTTTTTGATAGCTGAGTAATATTCCATTGTGTAGATGTACCACATTTTCTGTATCCATTCCTCTGTTGAAGGGCATCTGGGTTCTTTCCAGCTTCTGGCTATTATAAATAAGGCTGCGATGAACATAGTGGAGCACGTGTCTCTTTTATATGTTGAGGCATCTTTTGGGTATATGCCCAAGAGAGGTATAGCTGGATCATCAGGCAGTTCAATGTCCAATTTTCTGAGGAACCTCCAGACTGATTTCCAGAATGGTTTTACCAGTCTGCAATCCCACCAACAATGGAGGAGTGTTCCTCTTTCTCCACATCCTCGCCAGCATCTGCTGTCACCTGAGTTTTTGATCTTAGCCAATCGCACTGGTGTGAGGTGAAATCTCAGGGTTGTTTTGATTTGCATTTCCCTTATGACTAAAGATGTTGAACATTTCTTTAGGTGTTTCTCAGCCATTCGGCATTCCTCAGCTGTGAATTCTTTGTTTAGCTCTGAACCCCATTTTTTAATAGGGTTATTTGTTTCCCTGCGGTCTAACTTCTTGAGTTCTTTGTATATTTTGGAAATAAGGCCTCTATCTGTTGTAGGATTGGTAAAGATCTTTTCCCAATCTGTTGGTTGCCGTTTTGTCCTAACCACAGTGTCCTTTGCCTTACAGAAGCTTTGCAGTTTTATGAGATCCCATTTGTCGATTCTTGATCTTAGAGCATAAGCCATTGGTGTTTTGTTCAGGAAATTTTTTCCAGTGCCCATGTGTTCCAGATGCTTCCCTAGTTTTTCTTCTATTAGTTTGAGTGTGTCTGGTTTGATGTGGAGGTCCTTGATCCACTTGGACTTAAGCTTTGTACAGGGTGATGAGGATGGATCGATCTGCATTCTTCTACATGTTGCCCTCCAGTTGAACCAGCACCATTTGCTGAAAATACTATCTTTTTTCCATTGGATGGTTTTGGCTCCTTTGTCAAAAATCAAGTGACCATAGGTGTGTGGGTTCATTTCTGGGTCTTCAATTCTATTCCATTGGTCTATCTGTCTGTCTCTGTACCAATACCATGCAGTTTTTATCACTATTGCTCTGTAATACTGCTTGAGTTCAGGGATAGTGATTCCCCCTGAAGTCCTTTTATTGTTGAGGATAGCTTTAGCTATCCTGGGTTTTTTGTTATTCCAGATGAATTTGCAAATTGTTCTGTCTAACTCTTTGAAGAATTGGATTGGTATTTTGATGGGGATTGCATTGAATCTGTAGATTGCTTTTGGTAAAATGGCCATTTTTACCATATTAATCCTGCCAATCCATGAGCATGGGAGATCTTTCCATCTTTTGAGGTCTTCTTCAATTTCTTTCCTCAGTGTCTTGAAGTTCTTATTGTACAGATCTTTTACTTGCTTGGTTAAAGTCACACCGAGGTACTTTATATTATTTGGGTCTATTATGAAGGGTGTCGTTTCCCTAATTTCTTTCTCGGCTTGTTTCTCTTTTGTATAGAGGAAGGCAACTGATTTATTTGAGTTAATTTTATACCCAGCCACTTTGCTGAAGTTGTTTATCAGCTTTAGTAGTTCTCTGGTGGAACTTTTGGGATCACTTAAATATACTATCATGTCATCTGCAAATAGTGATATTTTGACCTCTTCTTTTCCGATCTGTATCCCTTTGATCTCCTTTTGTTGTCTGATTGCTCTGGCTAGAACTTCAAGAACTATATTGAATAAGTAGGGAGAGAGTGGGCAGCCTTGTCTAGTCCCTGATTTTAGTGGGATTGCTTCAAGTTTCTCTCCATTTAGTTTAATGTTAGCAACTGGTTTGCTGTATATGGCTTTTACTATGTTTAGGTATGGGCCTTGAATTCCTATTCTTTCCAGGACTTTTATCATGAAGGGGTGTTGAATTTTGTCAAATGCTTTCTCAGCATCTAATGAAATGATCATGTGGTTCTGTTCTTTCAGTTTGTTTATATAATGGATCACGTTGATGGTTTTCCGTATATTAAACCATCCCTGCATGCCTGGTATGAAGCCTACTTGATCATGGTGGATGATTGTTTTGATGTGCTCTTGAATTCGGTTTGCCAGAATTTTATTGAGTATTTTTGCGTCGATATTCATAAGGGAAATTGGTCTGAAGTTCTCTTTCTTTGTTGTGTCTTTGTGTGGTTTAGGTATAAGAGTAATTGTGGCTTCATAGAAGGAATTCGGTAGGGCTCCATCTGTTTCAATTTTGTGGAATAGTTTGGATAATATTGGTATGATGTCTTCTATGAAGGTTTGATAGAATTCTGCACTAAACCCGTCTAGACCTGGGCTCTTTTTGGTTGGGAGACCTTTAATGACTGCTTCTATTTCCTTAGGAGTTATGGGGTTGTTTAACTGGTTTATCTGTTCCTGATTTAACTTCGATACCTGGTATCTGTCTAGGAAATTGTCCATTTCCTGAAGATTTTCAAATTTTGTTGAATATAGGTTTTTATAGTAAGATCTGATGATTTTTTGAATTTCCTCCGAATCTGTAGTTATGTCTCCCTTTTCATTTCTGATTTTGTTAATTTGGACACACTCTCTGTGTCCTCTCGTTAGTCTGGCTAAGGGTTTATCTATCTTGTTGATTTTCTCAAAGAACCAACTTTTGGTTCTGTTGATTCTTTCTATGGTCCTTTTTGTTTCTACTTGTTTGATTTCAGCTCTGAGTTTGATTATTTCCTGCCTTCTACTCCTCCTGGGTGTATTTGCTTCTTTTTGTTCTAGAGCTTTTAGGTGTGCTCTCAAGCTGCTGACATATGCTCTTTCCTGTTTCTTTCTGCATTGCCTCACTTCTTAAAGAGCAACTTTATCTTTCAATATTGGTATGGGAACCAAGTTCGCCACGAATACACCTCTGCAGAACAAACCATCTCTACACGACAGCATCGATACCACCCGATAGTATTTGTAAAAGACATAGAACCATGTGCTGTAAGCAGAAACAGAGAGAGAGAAGGTCGTCTACCTCTATCCCTAGGGTCTGTGGTGTGTATAGCACAGGGGCCACTACTCAAAAGTGCTAAGTTATTCCTCCTCTGGTGAAATGAGCCAATTCAAGCCAGATCAGATTATGTTAAAGGCAGGTTTATTGGGAAGCTTCTCTCAGGTGAGTTCACTGGCCCCAGGGATTGAGGAAGGGAAATCGCCATGGAAAGGTGGCATGGGTGGGGGGAGAAAACGAAAACATGCACAGAGAAAGAAGAGAGGAAGAAGAGAGGAGGAGGAGGGGAGAAGGAGAGAAGGAGGAGAGAAGGAGGAGGAAGAAGAAGAAGGAGGAGAGGAGGAGGAAGAGGAGGAAAAAGAGAAGGAAGAGAAAGAGCAGAGAAGGAAGAGGAAGAGGAAGGAAAAGAGGAAGAGTAAGAAGAGGAGGAAGAAGAGGAAGGAAAAGAGGAAGAGGAAGAGGAAGGAAAGGAGGAAGAGGAAGGAAAAGAGGAAGAGGAAGGAAAAGAGGAAGAGGAAGAAGAAGAAGCAGAAGCAGAAACAGAAGCAGAAACAGAAGCAGAAGCAGAAGCAGAAGAAGCAGAAGAAGCAGAAGAAGCAGAAGCAGAAGCAGAAGCAGAAGCAGAAGCAGCAGAAGCAGCAGAAGCAGAGGAAGAGGAAGAAGAAGAAGAAGAAGGAGGAGGAGGAGGAGGAGGAGGAGGAGAAGAAGAAGAAGAAGAAGAGATGAAAAAGTCAGAAATACAGGGAGGAGTCTGTGGGGGAGGGGCTGGGTAGGCCAGAGGGACTAAGGGATGCTAAGAGAATCTAGAGACCAGGGCAGATTTGATAGGTAAAATACGCACGTCTCAGTCCTTCGCCCTGGGGTCTGAAACCAAACAAAAAGAACTACAGAAAACTGTCTTTTCTAGCAGAAAGTCATAGAAAGAAGGAAAAGATCAAATATAAGAGGAAGCAATAAGTACTTCAGAGATATAAGCTCTAGGGGGATCTAGAGAAACATAAACGTGAAGCTCAGGTGGGAAGCACTCATTTCGAGTCCAAACATTTCATAGAAACTAGTATTTGACAATGAAACATTCTCTTGCTGTGATCAGAAACCCAAGAACAGAATGACTAAATGTAGGTAGTTTATCACTGCCCTGATGGACAGCCCCGATGGAGTAATTCAGTTAGGAGAACACAGACTGCACTGTAGGTTCAAAGGAAGGAACCATTTAATTACTAAAAGAACACCCCACCACTCTGGAGAATACAGAAGATAAGACTGATCAAGGAGGTGGATAGATCAGAGTGGAGCTTATAGAAGAGGATCTATACTCACTTGGGGCAGCAAGAAATTGCGAAAGCCAAAGAAATATGACCGGAAGGCAGGAAACCAGTGTGCGGATGGAATCAGCCATTATTGACCCGACACAGTTGCTTCTCACAGCCTGGAATCAAGGAATCCTGTTTCCCGTCTTAGCCCAGTAGACATGAGTGACAGCAGTCTTCAATTCATGCTTCGAGTGGAAAAATATTATTTAAAAGTCGCACTGAATTGGATACTACTCTCCTGGGATGTTGGAGAGAAAGATGGTTTTTAAATGACAAATCTGGGGATACGAGAGAGGGTTTTTAAGCCACTAGCTGTCGCATATTAGAGTAATGCCAGATTTCATCTCCTATGAATAAAAGTTATTTTTTTAGTCTGCCATAAAAACTCAAAATACTGAGAGTTATATCTTTCAAAAGATGCTGCCAGCTAAAAAACAAGAGAGAAAAAAAATGTGGTCTAAAACAGAAATGACAATGTAGTATGGTACTTAGAAATATCAAGAAAGAAAGCTCTACTCCCGTAGAATATGGAGAGCAAGGTTGAGCTGGTACTTAAAAATATGTTGTGTGAAGATAACAGAGTAAGATCATTGTTTGAATGGATTGCCCTGTATGTGGTGGGAAATGAGGAACTTGTCTATCTGTCTTGTCTATCTAATATGCTAATGGGCGTACTAGGCACTCATGCTTAAAAAGCAAGTGTGGTATACTCCTACTGTGTACTAAGAACACAGAACTAGCTTTCGACTCTCCTTACAACATTCTAGTTAATGAGACAACAAGGAAGAAGGGGGCAAGGGTAAGCAGTAGTTAACTCTGGGTGAACATACCGTCTAAAGTAATCCTACCGCAGGTTTACACTACACTGAGTAGAAAATAGTCTGAAATGGAGGTGCAGGCAGCTTTAAATTATTTGCCACCACAGGACAGTTTAGAGGATATTTCGGTTTTCACCTGCTTAGCTTGTCCTATGCCCTGGGAGAGGCTGTGCCTGCCCTGCAAACTTACCCAGCCTGAACCAAGCACCCTTGTCCTGTTGTCAACGATGTCCTTGGACAAAGGTGTTCCACTCATTTTGGCATACCTGTGCACAGCCTCCTGAGCAATGTTTCACGAGACAGTGGTGTTTCACGTGGGAATGGAGTCTTCTTGGGAATCGAAATGTTCATGTCATGTTCAAACAGTACTTAGATTATGTTAGGTCACGGATGATGAAGACCAAACAGGCCTGATCAGCACTTGCTCAGGCTTAATGCTGACACAGTTGTTACAGAGTGTTTTACTACATTGATTTCCACTGGCAACGAGTAATCAGTCATTTTAATTGCGGAGAGTGGGAGGAGAGCCCGATACTATTTTTTCTCTTTAGTCTCTAATCCAAGTCGTTAACATCATTTAAAAACTTCACTCCTGGGACTTTGGGGTAGCTCAGTGATAGAGGGCTCACCCCATCCTCGAGGAGTGATCAGCACACTCTTGCTGTTTCTGTCAGCCTCTTCCTGTCCCCTAGGCAGGTTGTTACCACACCTGACACACACATTGCGTTCCACAGCCCCTGCTAGCCATGAGTGTTCTATACCCTAGCATGGCTTCCTGTCATGGCTTCCAGAGAAATCATGACTCAACAAACTGAAACTCAACAACCAGATTCTTATGTTAAATGTTCAATGTACAATAATACATCCACACAATTAACTTACAACCAATTGATAAGGATATAAACCGCCTACCTAGATAAGATGAAATTCATTCATCTAGACAGACATACAAAATCCTGTACACATCCATCCCTTAAGAATAGTCGTAATAACCTGTAAATGTGCAGAGAGAAGTCTTAACATCCTCCTCCATGTTCTCTCTGCTGCTCTCCCCCTCTCTCAGGTCTCCCTCTCCTCTCTAAGACTTTTCTCCCACCCATTCTTCCTTCTTGTCCAAGGACAGGCCTTGTTCTATCCTATACCTCCCTTCACCTGCATAATGGCATTAACCTACACAAAACAACATCAGTCAAAAAAGATAAAAGGTGGGAAAAATTCATTGGCTGTCTATGTATGAATGGATACGCTACTATGTAGTCTACACATATGATGGAATATTATTCAGCCCTGCCTTGTAGTGTATCCAGGATAAGCACTGAAGATATGATGCCTAGTGAAACAGAGTAGACCTACTGCACATGTCAATGATGTGACACAGTTAGGTGTCAGCAGGTGATGTGTGGTGTCATTTTGAAGTTTCTATACATGTAAACTATTTTGCTTCCAAGTACATGTTATTTGAATAAAAATATTACATCAAATATTTTCTTGGCATAAATGATCTTCAGGTGTTCAACATGACTGTAAGGTTTACTTAATTTTGAATTTTAGGTTACTGGGGCCTTATGTTTAAAGAAAAAATTTATGGAGATTAAAGAAAAGGCCAGAAGAGGCATCTGGTCCCCTGGAACTAGAGTATAGATGGTTGTGAGCCATCATGTGGGTGCTGGGAATCGAACTCAGGTCATCTAGAAGAATAGCAGGTGCTCTTAACCTCTGGGCCACCTTTTCAGCTTCATGCTATGGTATCTTTCAAAGAACATATTATTGATTTCTGTTGGCAGACAGAAGTAGAAATGTGCAATAAAGGTTTGCAGGTATGCTCACACCTAATGGTGGATGACACAATATTTTCCAAAACATTGCACCAATTAGCATCCAACTTTTTAGCAGTACATGAACACTCTGGTTGTTCTAAAAAAATTTCTATCTTTGGTGTTTTAGCCATCTTATGGACATATGGTTTCCTGTGTTTTATTCTCATTCTTTAACATTAATAGGACTTAAATGCCCCTTCATTTTTTATTGGTTATTTTGTTTATTTACATTTCAAATGTTACCCCTTCCCTGTTTTCCCTCCAAAAGTCCCCCATTCCAGCCCCCTTTCCCCTGCCTCCAAGAGGGTGCTCCCCCACCCACCCAACCATTCCCACCCCACCACCCTAGCATTCTCCTACACTGGGGAACAAGCCTTCACTGGACCAAGGGCCTCCCTTTCCATTATTGCTGGACAATGCTATCCTCTGCCAATATGCAACTGGAGCCATGCCCCCTCCGTGTGTACTCTTTGGTTGGTGGTTTAGTCCCTGGGAACTCTGGGCCGGGGGTCTAGATATAGTTTGGTTGATATAGTTGTTCTTTCTATAGGGTTGCAAACCCCTTCAGCTCCTTCAGTCCTTCCCCCAACTCCTCTATAGGGGTCCCCATGCTCAATCTGATTGTTGGCTGTAAGCATCCTCGTCTGTATCAGTAAGGCTCTGGCAAGTCTCTCAGGAGACATCCATATCAGGTTCCTGTCACCAAGCACTTCTTGGCATCAGCAAGTGTCTGGATTTGGTGGCTGCATATGGGATGGATTCCAGGTTGGGCAGTCTCTGGATGGCCTTTCCCTCAGTCTCTACTCTACTCTTTGTCCCTGTATTTCCTTTAGACAGGAGTAATTTCAGGTTAAAATTTTGTGAAGGGTGGGTGGCGCCATCCCTCAACCAGGAGGCCATGCCTAACCTTTGGATATGGTCTCTGCAGGGTCTCTCTCCCCTTTGTTTGGATATTTCAGCTAATGTCATCACTGTTGGGTCCCAGAAACCTCTTGCTTTTCTGGCATCTGGGACTTTCTGGTATCTACCCACAGTTCTCTTTTATACGTCTAGAAATGTATTTGTATTAATGTCATGGGAGTGTTACCAGTGGAATGCAGGGTACGTGGATGTCAGAAGGCAACTTCACAGAGTAGGTCCTTCCTTTCCACCTTTACGTGGGTTCTGGAACTCAATTTCATGTGGCCAGTCATGTGGTGCCAGTTCCTTCTCTGACCGAGCCGGCCCATCAGCCCACTTCCTAAGTTTATCCTCCTCATGCAGAGCCTATGCCAGAAGCTTGCAATTCTTTCTGTTGTGATGGCTGCTGTTTACTTATGCACTCTACATTTCTCCCTTTCCCTCCCTCCACCTTCTAACACATTGATCTCCCTGTCCCTCCCTCAAGCACCTCTCCCTCCGGTTTCCCAGATCAGGTCACACATAATACACACACACACACACACACACACACACACACACACACACACACACACACTCATCTGAGGTTTGGGAGCTAGGACTCTCCATTAAGAAAGAAATAGGATCTTTGTATGCCTGAACTTGTGTTACCTCACTCAATAACATCGTTTCTAGTTCTATCCATTTACCTGCAAAGTTCATGATTCCATTCTCTATTTATTATTTAAAGTGTAACTTTACCACATTTTCATTATCTATTCATAGCTTGTAGGGCACTTCAGTTGTTTCCATTCTCTATCTATCTTAAGTAAAGCAGAAATGAGCATGGTTGAGCAGGTGTCGTTTGGGCACATATCAAGGAGCAGCCTAAGTGAAGTCACATGTGAGATTCATTTTCAGTATTTACAGAATTACCCATATGATCCCAACAGTGAATGAGGATTCCCTCCCCCCCTTCTCCAGCATTTGTTGTCAATTGTTTCTTTGATGTTCACCATTCGGACTAGGGTAAGATTGTACTGACTGGTTTTATGTCAACTTGACACAAGCTAAAGTCATCAGAGAGAAAGGAGTACCAGTTGAGGAAATGCCTCCATGAGATCCAGCTGTAAGCCATTTTCTTTATTAGTGACCAATGGGGCAGGGGGGGGGTTCCAGCCCATGGGAGGTGGTTCCATCCCTGACTAGTGTCCTGGTATCTATAAGAAAGTAGGCTAAGAAAATGAAAGAGAGAAAACTAGTAAGCAGCACCTCTTCACAGTCTCTGCATCAGCTCCTGCTTCCAGTTTCCAGCCCTGTTTGAGTTCCTGTCCTGATTTCCTCCAATCATGGACTATGACCTGTAAGTGTAAGCCAAATAAACCCTCCCCCCACCCCGCCAACTTGCTTTTTCGGTCATGGTGTTTCATTGTAGCAATAGCGACCCTAAGACAAATCTCCTTTGGGGGGAGATTGTGGAAGGGCTTTGGAACTTTGGGCTAGAAAAGCCATTGAATGTTCAAAGCTCAGTGGGAAGTTCTTTGGGAGCTTGGAAGATAAAACCATGGAGAGCAACACAGAAGATGGAGGCCAGGCTTTAAAGTTTCGGGTAGAAGTATAAAAATTCTAACAGAGCTGTCGTCTATTTTGATTAAAGATTCTGTGGTTCTGGTTAGCCGGGGCTGAAGAATCAGCTGTGATTAACGAGAGACAAGAAGTACTGAAGCGAAATCTTTACATTACTGGGACAATTGCTGCTGGTTGGTTGGAGCTAAGAAATTAGCAGTGATTAAGAAGAGACAGCTGAGGTTCCAAGGAGGGGCTTCTCATTTATGAGAAAGGGAGGGGTAATGGGAGGAGGAGTTTTTGAGGGTGGGGCTAGAAGGAGAAGAGAGGGAGCTACGACCTAGATGTAAATTGAATAAATAAATCAATGAGGAGGAGGAGGAGGAGGAGGAGGAGGAGGAGGAGGAGGTGGTGGTGGTGGAGGAGGAGACCATCATCACTGAGGTGAAATCTTTTAGGAAGTATTTTCTGACAGCACAAAGAGGCTGTGTTCCAGAGGCAACCATAGTTGTACCCCATGCTGGCAGCCAGGCTTGGTAATGTGTGAGAATCATAGGTGGTACTAATTTTGAAGGCATGAAGGGGTCATAGAGAGCAGCTGAAACTCGACAGTGTGAGAGACCAGGAGAGGCCATTGGAGAAGAAGGTGTAGCCTCAGTAGTAGTTGAAGGTCCAAAACTGAAAGGACCATGCAAAGAAGCTGAAATTTGGCACCGGGAAAAGAGCCTATGAGAGGCTATTGGTAAAAGTGCATCCTAGTTGCAGTCAAAGACCCCAGCATTTTAGACATGCCAGTACCATGGAATGACCACCAAGAACAGCAACAGCAATGGAGTGGAAGAAACTAGAGTGTAGAAGACAAGCTGTGTGTACTGCAGACAGCAGAGCAGGAGAAGTGACCCAAGTCCTTTGGAGGAGTCCAGAAGATTGTGAGTGGACCCCAGATATTGGACAGTTCAGGTTTTGTTTTACTTTGATTTGATTGTGATTGCGACTGTGCCTGTTTTGTTTTATTTTTTGTTGTTGTTGTTGTTTTGTTTTTTAATGAGTTTGAGTTTGTAAAGACTGGGATAGTCATGTGCTTGTGTATCAAGTTGTCAAGGGATCAGTAGTACTGGCTGATTTTGTGTGTCAGCCTGACACAGCTAGAGTTGTTAAAGAGGAAGGAGCCTCAGTTGAGCAAATGCCTCCGTAAGATCTAGCTGTAAGGCATTTTCCAATTAGTGATCAGTGGGTGAGGGTCCATCCCATGTGGTTCCATCCCTGGCAAGTAGCCCTGGGTTCTATAAGAAAGCAAGTCAGTAAGCAGCAGCACCCCTCCATGTTCTCTACATCTGCTCCTATCTGCAGGTTCCTGCATTGCTTGATTGACTGACCAGACTTCCTTCAGTGATAGACTCTGATCTGGAAGTGTAAGCCAAATAGACCCTTTCCTCTCCAACTTGCTTTTGGGGGTCATGGTGTTTCATTGCAGCAATAGTAACCCTCACTAAGACAAGGATAAAAATCTCAAAATTGTTTTGGTTGTCATTTCCCTAAATGCTAAGGAGGATAAATACTTTTTGGAGATACTTCTTAGCCATTTTTCCCTCTTTTGAAAACTCTCTGTTCACGCCCCATGCTCAGTTTTTCAATGTTTAGTCTTTACTCTGTTCTTTGTGTATTCTAAATATTAATCTTCTGTCAAATACATAGCTGGAAAGATCCTCTCCCATTGGGTGACCTACTCTTCACCAGGTTGATTGCTTCTTGCGCTGTGCAGAAGCATTGAAGCTTCATGAATTCTCACTTGTCAATTGTTGGCCTTTTAAATTGGGCAAATGGAGTCCTTTCTGGTTTGCACATCATGCCTATGTTTCCTTCTAGAATTTTCAGTGGTTCAGATTTTGCATTTAGGTCCACTTGTAGCTAGTTTTTGTGCAAGATGATAAGTAGTGGTCTATCTTCATTCTTCTGCAGGTGGACAGGCAGTTTTCAGAACACCATTTGTTGATGATGCCTGCTTTTCTCCAGTGTATGTTTTTGGCATCATTGACAACTATGAAGTCGCTGAAGTTATGTGTGTTCATGTTTGGTCTTGGTCTGCATGTCTGCTCTTGTGCCAGGATAATATTGTTTTGTTACTATTCCTCTGCAGTACATCTTAAGATCCAACATTGTTCTTTTTGCTCAGGATTACTCTCTCTAGCATCTTTTATTGTTCATATTTCATGATATTTTTCTGTTTATGCAAAGGGTAAAATAGGGATTTTGATTGGCATTGCATTTAATCTGGAAGTGGCTTTTGGTACAAGGATCACTTTTCACAATGTTAATTCTATGAATCCATGAACATGGGATGCCTTTCCATTTCCTAGTGTCTTTCTCTAGCTCTTTCCTCAGAAGTTTAAAGTTTTTGTTGTAGAGTTCTTTGGCTGTCTAGGTTAGATCTATTCCTAGATTTTCTAAGGCAATTGTGAGTGAGTGTGTTTCCATGATACCCTTCTCTGTGTTTGTTGCTGATTGATGTATAGAAAACTATTGGTTTATGCACCTTGATTCTGTATCCTGCCATATTGCTGAATTTATTGTTTCTAGAAGTTTTCTGGTAGAGTTTTTGGAATCTCTACTATATAATGTCATATTGCCTGCCAATGGGCATTGTCTGACACTTCTTTCTCTATTTGTATCCCTTTAATTTCCTTCTATGGCCTTATTGCTCTAGCTAGTTCTTCAAGTACAATGTCCAAAGGCATCGGGGATAATAAACATCCCTATGACTTAACTGCTTCAAGTTTTCCCCATTTGTGATGATTCTTAGCTGCAGATTTCTCACATACAGCTTTTATTGAGTTGAGGTATGTTCCCTCTATCCCTACATTCTCTAGGACCTTTATCATGAAGGAATGGTGGATTTTATCAAAGGCTTTTTCTCATCTATTGAGATAGTCCTGTTATTTTTGTCTTTAAATCCCTTTATGTGGTTTAATGCATTTTTTTGACCTGTGTACGTCGAACTGCCTCTTCATTTCAAGGATAAAGCTAGTTTGGACATGGTATATGATCTTTATAATGTATGTCTGATGTGCAAGTATTCTGTTGATTAATTTTTATGTTCACCAGAGATATCAGACTATAGTGTTGTTGTTGTTGTTGTTGTTGTTGTTGTTTTGTTGCTTCTGCTGCTTTTACCCTTGCTTGAGTACTAGAGTGATACTGGATTTGTTGAAGTTTGGAAATGTTCTTCCTTCTTTTCTTTCTTCCTTCCTTCCTTCCTTCCTTCCTTTCTTTTTAAATGGTTCAAGAAGAAATGGATGTGCATCTTCTTTGAATGTCTGGTAGAACTCTGTTGTGATTCCACCTGATCCTGAACGTTTTTACCTGAAATTCTTTTTCGTACTATTTCAATTTCTTCATCTGTTATGTCTCTGTTCAAGTCATTAATATCTTTTTGGCTTCATTTTGGTGGTTTGGCTGGACCTAGAAATGCATTCATTTCTTTCAGGTTTTGCAGCTTACTGGAATACAGACATTTGCGATATTTTGAAATATTGTGAATTTCTTATCTATTATAATGCTTCCCTGTTTGTTCCTGATTACATTAACATGGGTCATTTCTTTCTTTTTACTAGTTGTGGAAAGAATCTGTCAATTTTGCTTAGCTTCTCAAAGAACCAGGTCTCAGATTTGTTGATATTTTTGTTTCTGTTTCTATTTCGCTGATTTCTGCTCTGACATTTTATTATTTCTTGCCACTAATTAGGTTAAGATTTGGTTTGTTTCAATATTTTCAAACTTTTGAGTAACATCATTACTGAGGAATTTCCTTGTGTTCTTTCTGAGTGTGTGTGTGTGTGTGTGTGTGTGTGTGTGTGTGTGTTCATAATTTTTCATGTGTTTTACTTACATTTCTCTTGTAGGAGTGGTGTAACTGTTTTCCAGAGGGTTTATTGTATTGTTTTCATTTTCATTTAGTTCTTTTATTTTTATTTCTTGATATCTTCTTTGACCCATGCATTATTAAGTAGAGTTAATTAATCTATATGGTTTTACTTACACTCTAGATTTTATTTTTCTATCAATTTTAAGTTTTATTACATTGTGGTCAAATGGGATACAGGGAGTTATTTTAATCTTTTGCATTTGTAAATATTTGTTTCGTGCCCCAGGAAATGGTCTGTTTTAGAAAAGATTCCATGTGCCACTGAATGGAATGTGGTTCTTTGGTGTCTGGGTAAAAATATTCTGTAGATATCTGTTAATTCTATTTAATGTATGATATCAATTTTGATGTTTTTCTTTATTTTTTGCCCAGAAAATCTATTGTAGAACATAGATATTGAAATCACCTACTCTTTATGGATTGATGTTAACCTATGTCTTTAAATCCAGTAGTTTTTTGTTTGTTTGTTTGTTTGTTTGTTTGTTTGATAGTTTATAAAACTGAGCACCCCAGACTTTGCTGCATGTACATTTAGGATAGTAATGTCTTCCTGGTTAACTGTTTCCTTGATTAGAATGAAGTGCCCCTCTTTATCTGCGTAGTTTTAGATTAAGGTCTATTTTGTTGGGTATGAGTATAGAGTTGCCTGCTTGCTTGTGGTCCCTCTTGGTTGGAGTACTTTTGCTCATCCTTTTTCTCCAAGAGAGTACCTATCCTTATGTTTGTGTAAGCATCAGATAGACAGAGATTGTTTTCTTCATCCATTCGGTCAGTCTTTGCCTGTTGATTGGAGAGTTGAGATCATTGAGATTTAAAGCTACTATTGAACATGTGCTAATTGTCGTCATTGTGTTGTTGATATCTGGAGTAGTTGTTGGTGTTCCCAGTGGTGTGTTGTGTTTCAACAGTTATGACGTCATATTTCTTTCCATACACTCTTTGCTATGCTCCTTCCATTCTGCAGTTTAAAATAATGCCTCCTGCATTTTCCTTAGGTTTGCTTTGTTGAAAACCGCTTGGGATGTTTATTTCCTAGAATGTTTCTTTCTCCTTCAAATATGGCAAATACTTCTGTTAGTTTCATTAGCTTAGGTTGACTGTTAGTGTTTCTTAAGACTTGGAATACATTGTTCCAGGCTCTTTTGTCACCCAAAGCTTCCATTGAGAAATCCACGACATTGTGACATGTTTTCCTTTACATGTAACTTGCTTTTTTTTTCTCTTGCAGCTTGCACTACACTGCTTTCTTTGACACGTCGTGTGGATTTTCTTTTATGGTCTTGTTGGTTTGTGTTCTGTGTGCTCCTTGCTTTTGTATAGGTGTGTCTTTATTGGTGGGGGGAGATTTTCTTTTCTAATCTTGTTGAAAATCTGGTCTTTGCTATTGACATGGGATTCCCCTCCCTCACTATAAATTGTAATGTTAGGGTTGGTTTTTTTTCCCCATGTTTTCTCACATTTCTTGTGTATCTCTTTTGTGTGTCTGTTTCTTTCCATACGTCCAACTCTCTCTCTCTCTCTCTCTCTCTCTCTCTCTCTCTCTCTCTTTCTCTCTCTCTCTCTGTGTGTGTGTGTGTGTGTGTGTGTGTGTGTGTGTGTATGGTGGTGATTTTTTTATGTGTTTTGCTTATTTGGTTTGTACTGTCTATTTTACCTTTGAGAGCTAACATTCTGCTTTCTACTTGATTCTTCTACTTGTAGGGCTTTCCTTTGAATTTTCTAGATGAGTCTATTGGGTTTTGCAATTTTATCTTCTTTCAGCTTGTACTTTTTAAAAATTTTATTTCATTTTTTTTCACTTATTCACTTTACAGCACACTCAAAGATCTCCTTCCAGTCACCCACACACACAAAACCCTTCCCCTGCCTTCTCCCTTTCTCCCCTGAGCAGGTGGGGTCCCCTGGGTATCCCCTCACTCTGCCACTTTCTCTCACACTGAGTCCATGCAAGGTGGCCCAGCTAGTAGAACATGTCTGATATAGAGGCAACAGCTTTTGGGATAGCCCCTGTTTCCATTGTTTGGGACCCTTATGAAGGCCCCAGCTTACTTTTTGATGTTTATATCTCCTGACTGAATTCCATCCTCAAGTCTTGAAATGTTTTCATTGTTTCCATCATCCTGTTTTGTATTTTCTTGGTCACCCCTTGGGTATTTGTTTCTTTCAGCTCTTTTTCTTTCCTCCTTTCTTTTCTCTTTCTTATTTTATTGAGCTGTTTCTTTGTGTCATCTTCAAACTCCTTTAACTCTTTGAGAAGGTTTATCATTGTTCTTTTAAGTCCTGTATCCTGGAATTCATCTAGATCATTGTATTTGCAAGCATGTCAACAGGACCGGCCAGTTTCACAGAAAAGATACTGGCTTGATCTTTCCTATTATTGTTGGTACTCCCGTGATAAGAACTGGGCATGTGGCTTTCCTTTGTAGGTTCTGACTTTGTTATGGATAAAGCATTTTGGATAAAGAGAAAAGACATAGGGTGGTGTTGGGTCTGTAGGTTGTAAATGTTTTGGATAGAATGAAGTCAGGTGAGCAGACTGGACTGGGCTGGTACAGCATGTGCTTCCTGTTCCAAGCCTTGATAATTGGGGCAGCTAGGTCTGAGTGTCAAGGCTGGATATGATGTGGGAGATACGGGAAAGCCCTGTGGTTTTGCATCCTGGCCTAAGACTCCTTTGCAATGAGGACAGATGAAGTCCAGACTAGGCTAGTGTTCCAGACATGAGTTCTGAGCTAAAGGTGGTGGACTGGGGAAAAGGCACACATGAGTAAGAAGGTCAAGATATTCCCCAGCCTGGACTCCGAAGGCAGACATGGGAAGAAGTCTGGGTAGGAAGTGGAGTGATAAAGCTGTTTCAATGGGACCTGCAAAAGTATGTTTGGGTCCCGGTCAAACTAAAAACTTTATTGAACAATTCTAAACCAGAAAATAGCATCAGTTTAAGTATTTTTAAAAGAACCCTTACATCTTTCCCTACAGATGGCATGGAAAAAAAAGGGCTTTTTTTTTTCAGAGTAAAGGTATAAATAGAAAGTCCTGAACAGCATAAAAAGTATCTTTCATAGCCGTGAAATGAATTATCTATAAAAACTTGGAAGATAAAACAATCCTTTATCTCAGTAAGTGAGTCACTGCATAATCTTCCCTGCCACCTCCCGTGCATATTAATTGTATATTACAGAAATAATCATCAAGGAAGTTAGGGACATCTAAGGAGAAACACAAACATGTGCAGAAGGTCTCTATCTCAGCCACATTGAGGATGAGTATCTGCTTAGGAAGACGTGCCCTTAGGAGGCTCAATTACAGGCCCACTGCTCATCCTCTGAGGCTGCATTGCAGACAAGGTCATTCTGAACTCATTTCCTGCCATACTTAAGTCCTGGTTTCTCTTGAAAAGGAGACATAGAAAAGAAGACTTGTTCATTCCAGTTCCAGTAGTGTGCATGGATAAGAAAATAATGAGCAGTATTAGATTGGGTACATGTGTGTACATGCATATGTGTTAGCGTGTGTGTGTGTGTGTGTGTGTGTGTGTGTGTGTGTGTGTCCCTGTGTCCCTGTGTGTCTGTGTCTGTTCCTTCCTGAACCTGAACTCACCAATTAGACTAACCTGTCTGGCCAGTGGGATCAAGGGAACCCTCTTGTTACTGTTTTTCCAGTACTGGAGTTACAAAATGTATGTATCCATGCCTGGTTTTTATATAGGAGCTGGGACCCAATTCAGTCCTCACTCTCTGATGACAAGTGCTTTATCAACTAAACCCCACCCTCCCCACCAGTCCCTAGATATCAGCTTTTGATAAAAATCTGTCAAGCCAGTGCAAGAGTCATCCTGCAGTGAAACAGGGAGCCTAGTAGTAATCCAGCCTATCTCATCATCCTGTCAGTTCGGTTTTCTCAGCAAACTGCGTCTCTGCCTTGGTGTCGCAAACAAGCTCTCTTCAGCTTCATGTTTTCATTCTCTCTCGTACTTTCTGTGGCTCTGGAGTGACCATGTGCAGGATGGGCTTCTTGTTCTGCCAAACTAAAAGAAACCTGTTAGTAACATGTTCAGACAAGTACAATATCCTCTGAGGACTGTCTTGTGTTTGCCCAGGTTTTCCTCAACTATAATCTGCAGTCCTTTCCCTTTGTTCAGTACCATCCCGTATTGAGTCACCCCAATCATTACTAGGTCCAATCCCTTCAGGTTTAGCTAAAGAGTGTTCAGAACACAACAATCTCACCAAAGGCAGTTAGATAGAAAACAGGTCAGCAAAGCCTCTCTGTGGGGCAAATCAAAACTTGACAGTGAAATTTACAATTGTAATATCCCGTTGGTGGACACTTTTTTCCCGTTAATTGACACGAAGCATCTGCTTCCGTTCCTCCTAACTATTCTGAGGGCCATACCTTCAGAAATGAGACTTGGCACATCTGCTGGCTCTTTTAGTTTCTCCCATTGTTTCTCACTAACCTCTAATTTCTCTTTGACAGTGAAGTACATTGTTTAAAAGAGGTTCTAAGGAAAAAAGAGGATCTATTAATGTACATTATATTATCTCCATATCTATAATATATATGTTATCTATAAATGCTACGTTTAAAAGTCATAGAAATTTGGAATGAAAAATCATAGAAATTTGAACTGAATAATAATACCCCTCGAGGTTGTAGAAAGTCTAGAACAGGCTAACCTACTAAATCAGCTGGCAGAGAGAGTGAAGCTCGAAGCACAAAAGTCATAAAATGGAGAGGAATGGAATCCACATAGCAGAGATGCTTCTCTGAAAAGATAAACAAGATTAGCAAGTGCTTATCCAAGCTAATCAAAGGCAAGAGAAGACCCAAAATATACAATTACAGATGAAGTAAGGTATTTCAAAAGATAGCCGTGAGATCCAGGGGATTATTAAGGCATATTACAAAAACCTGTGGTCTAATAAATTTCTAAATATAAAAACATGGTTAATTTTTCAGACACATAAGCCTCCTGGATTCAATAAAGAGTATGGAAACAATATAAACAGGCTCATAACAAGCATTGAGTTTGATCCCCAGGTTATGGTGGCTTTCACAGCTCAGTTCTTCCAAAGCTCTAAAAATGTCTCCCCAATTACTGAACAAAACAGAAATGGGAGGAACACACCAAATTTCACATGGCCAGTACTGCACTCATATCAAAATCAGACAAGGAGTTGACAATAAAAAACAAAACAAAAGGCTAATTTCCAGGATGTGCAATATAATACACATGCACTAAGTTCAAGAACAAGTGAGAAAAAGCCTTCCCTATGACCAAGTGAGCCTCATCCCAAAGTTGAGATGATGCGAGAAGTTAATGTATTACATCTCATCAATTAAACTCAAGGACAAAAATCACATGACCATCTCATTAGATGCAGAAAAAATGTTAATAAAGCCCAACGTACATTCATGATAAAAGGCCTGGAAGAAATCAAGAATAGGAAGATTATACATCAATATAGCAAATACCAGAAAACAGAAAACCTACAGCCAGCATATTAATAAAGGAATAAGGTTCAAGACATTTCCATTAAAATTAGGAAAGACACTACTTTCTACATATTGTCCTTGAAATCTCAGCTGGAAAAATACCTACATGTGGGCAGTTTAATCTAATAGAAGGCAATGCTTAGAACTGAAATATCTTCAATAGTAAGATACATAGTCAAAATATGAAAGAAGCATATTTTCTATATACCAATAATGAATATTGTGAGAAAGTCAGAAAGCCTATTCACAACATCTCCAAAGTAGAATAATGAAGACTAATTCTAGCCAAGGAAAACGAGACTTCTAATTTAAAAAAAATAAATAAATCAATAAACTGAAGAAGACACAAGGTAGAAACATCTGTCTTGCTCAAGAACCAGCGGAATTGATAGTTACGGAAATGGCTAAGGAAACGTGATCTAAAGAGTCAAAGCAATTCCAGTCAATATTTTAATGGTATTCTTCAAAGAAATAAGAAAAATACCCTAAAATACATAGGAACACGAAGACCCCCACAGACCACAGTAAGCCTTAACTAAAGTATCAGTGCTGGTAGTAATACCTGATTTCAGGTCACACCATGAAGGCAAAGTAACAAAAACAACATAATGGTGGTACAGAAGCAGATACACACACACACACACACACACACACACACACACATACACATATGCACACACATATACACATATGCACAATATATGCACACACATATACACACACATCTATACACATATGCACACACACATATACACACATATATACACACACGTACAGGCATATGGACACACATACATATGCACACACACATATGCACACACATACACACACATATATAAACACACATACATATACACACTACATACACACACATACACACACATACAAACACACATACACACACATATACACACACATACACATATGTGTAAACATATATATCCAAACATACATGTTTTATATTCTATATATCTTATTTATAGATATCCATATATATTTATAATATAAAACAGTTGTCCCAGAAGGAAACACAGGCAGCAACAGCCTTCTGATCATTTTTAAAAGATGACATGCATGTGCACTGTAAAAAAGGGAACCTCTTCAAATGGTCCTGGGGAAGCTGGATGTCCACACGTAGAATAATAAAACTAGACCCCTGCATTTATTTCATAGTCATGATTAATTCAAATTAATACAAAATTAATTAAAATGTATTAAGCACCCTAATGTAAGAAATTCTGAAACTCTTTCTATGAGAATATTTCTGAAATACTTAATGGCTCAAAATGCTAAATATCAAAAAGAATTTTTAAAAGTTTCTAGAATGGGTTAATGAAATTCACACAAGATTAAATACAAATGTCCAATCAGCATATGGGGGAATGAATCAATGCTCTAACCTACCAGTGAAATGCAAATTAAAATTCCATTTCACAGTTGGGGATTTAGCTCAGTGGTAAAGTGCTTGCCTAGGAAGTGCAAGGCCCTGGGTTCTGTCCCCAGCTCTGAAAAAAAAGAACCAAAAAAAAATAAATAAAAAATTCCATTTCACCCCTGTCAGAATGGCCCTTACAAGGAAAGCAAATTCCAACAAATGCTGGTAAGCATGCACGAGAGGGAACCTCTCATTTTGCTGTCAGGAAGATAAACACACACCTCAATTTAGCCAACAGAGGAAGACTGAAATTACATAATTTGCTGGACAATGGATGTTGTTAGCAGTGATTATATTAAAGTGACAAAGAAAGACAGATGTTGAGTGTTTTAGTCACATTTAAGGACCTATAATAATTTATAGAAACATAAAACCATAACACACACACACACAGAGCGTAAAGAAGGAATGGAGTTAAAAGCGAGTACATGGGGAATACATATGGTCAAAGTGCATGGCAAATTTCTACTTGAAGGAAAGGTTTGTAGAGTAGATGTAAAAACAGCTATGTATAATAAATATTTGATAAAAAAAATCAATGCAGATAGAATGATCAATCCTAATTTATGCTTGTCTCTGAGTTTAATCTCTGGCACCCACATGATGGAGAGGGAGAACCAACTGGAGCAAAGTGTTCTTCCAACCTCCACACATTTCATGGCACATTTATAGGCATATATACACATGTATATATACATACATACACCCACACAAACACACACACACAAACACACACAAACACACACAAACACACACACATACACACACATATATATACACATACATGTGTCAACAGGCACATGCACAAATGTACACACAGACAGGCACACAAATACATACACATGCACACACACAAATTTATATACTTGTACTCACACAGGCGCCAATGCACAAATAAAATAATTCTTTGCTTGCTTTGTTCTATGATCAAAAATTTATGGATGGCTAATAATTGGACAAAGTTAGTAAATTGGATTTATTCTAACAGAAAAACTCTTTCATATTCATATATATATATAATTTTCTGTTTACTGAATATGGCTTTCATCACTTTCTGGTTGCACTAAGAAATTTTATCAGTGTACATGGAATGTTCCTAAGAAATACTCAAATTCCAGGTAGTGTATATTCTGCCAATCGAAGGCTATTTCACAATAAGTTTACTTCAGTGTTGAAGCTATTTCCTCATAGAAAATAATTAGTTGGTGACCAAATATGTAAAATACGTTGTTGCAGAAAAAATTTATTTATGCTGATGCATACTTGTATCTATATGTATTTATATACCCATACATAAAGTGTCAGGAGGGAAATAGAGACAGAGCAGGAGAGGAAAGAGAGACTGAGAGGAGAGGGAGAGAGAGAGAGAGAGAGAGAGAGAGAGAAAGAGAGAGAGAGAGCGCGAGCGAGAGAGCACTCTGAAATATGACCAATTTAAGTGAAGGGCATTTTGAATTGCCTCTGCTTTGGGTAAATGTGGTCTTTATATTAAACTGTTGTACATTGTGTAATCCAAGGAGACACATTTTAGTGTCCCGTGTACAGATAGTCCAATTCCAACCTGGGAATTGGAGTTTCTTTACAATTAGCGTCACTTTCACGCCATGGAAGGCTTTTTTGGTTATCATTAGTGTCAGAGCAGCACTTAGATTCATCGTGATTTTGAAGGTTTACGTCGATTTTTTCCAAACTAAAAGGTTCATAAATTGAATTCTATTTGCCTTGATGTGTTCTTTTTTTCTGTAAAAGCCAAGACAAATAAGGTTTTTTTTTCTTTTAATAAGACTCTTTGTGTTATTTAATTGGCAGGTGATAAACTAGCAGCAGAGTGGATTCACAGAAATTTGCATTTCAGACTGAATAGTCAAATGCCTTATTCTTCTCTTCATTTGCTATTAAACTTAGGGGCTGACATAAGAATAGTTTTTATCTTTGGTTCTTATTCAAAATTACAGGCTTATTCCGTTTTGTTTGTTGTCTCTTTTTGTCTGAGACAGGGCCCCTTTCCTGGCTGTCTTAGAACTCGTTATATAGACGAGGCTGGCTTTGAACTCACTGTGGTTTTCTTGCCTCAGCTTCCTCAGTGCTTGAATTGAAGGTTATCTTTTAATGGTAGCTATGCTTTAAAATACACACAGGTACATGTGTGTGTTTAAGAGAAAAAAATGCTCAAATGTCTATACATGAATATGGCGCAAGTTCAACAACCATGAAAATATATTCTATTAAATGGTGGAAAGTAAAGCTATTTGACCTGCATTTGTAAATGTCCCAGTATCTGTTTGTTGTTATTTTGTTTTAAAATTGGTCGCTGGCGCTCACACTCCAGAGCTTAAGCTGTGACGCAAGGACTCCCCAGTGAACTCCACCCCATGAGCTACTGACTCACAAGAGTCCTTGGCAGTACCATTGTGGCAAGTTCTCTCCATGTAAAGTGTGCTTGCTTTTGAACCAGCAAACAATATAACATTATTAAAACATATCAATCAGTGAATTTTCCCTAGAGATGTCCAATTGTCCTTCAACAATTATTTAATATGCTTAATTTCAAAAAATGAGACTTATAACATAGAAAGAACTAATCAGAAAACTGTCCCGATGCTCCCAGATTCACAGGCATTACAAACTGAAGGATAATTAACACCCATTTATATGTGTGCTACATACTAGGAAACAAAGGAATCCAGTGAAAATCTACAATATTCTGATCTAGTCTACATAGATCTGTCCTGGTTCCCCATTTTTTTGTGGGAGAACCTAACTCCTAGAGGTTTAGTTGCCCAACTCCAGATAACTAACAGCAGTAACTAAGAGAAATGAGCTTAAATTTGCCTATTCTAAAAACTGGTATAGAATCCGCCATGACATTCTTCTACACAGACTTAAACGAAATACCCCTTACGAGATAAGACGTTACCATCAAATGCATGAGCAGAAAAAAGAATCTAGTGTGTACTATATAGATATAATTTTGTCATCATAGTCATAGATATTAAATAAAGACTCTCTCTCTCCCTCTCTCTCTCTCTCTCTCTCTCTCTCTCTCTCTCTCTCTCTCTCTCTCTCTCTTGGCACATGCTACTGAAGGCAGCTCTATTGAAGGGAGAGAAGGAGGCATTCATATTTCCATCAACCTCGGTCTCCCCATGCCCCAGTCCCTCCTTCCCTACTTTCCTCCCTCCAGCCCTCCCTCCCCATTTATACCAGACTAGAGTCTAGGAATAACCAGTGTTTCTTTAGCCTACTAGATAAGGCTAAATATAAAAAGTATCCAAGGTGTTGAAACCAGAAACAGTAGAGATTATTAGAAAAATGTAGGTAGCCTGTAGGCTGGCTCACAGTGTAGATGATTAGAAAAATATAATTAATAAGTGGTAGGCTGGTTCCACATATTCAGTTTAATTTTAATATTCAGTCTCAGCTAAATAGTATCAGGTGAAATGACTCACTGCTTTTTCTGAACTGTGGGTCTCTCTGTGGTATGTGGTAGGTGTCCACTGGGTTACTTCATCATAAGGAAAAACATCAATAGCAAAAAATCAGATGAGGCAAGAAGTTGGGATAGTAAACTGGGATTAGATGGATATTCATTTTCTCGTGAGTAGAGCTATTTGCTTTTCTCTAACTTTTGCATAAACAAAAGGTGATGCACGATAGAACCCCGAATTGCACATCATTAGGTTGCCACAGTGTGAAAGAGCTAGAGGAATGGACAGGCAGAATGCAGAATTTTTTCTGGTGGACTGTTCATATGGAGTCAGGACCTGAGGTTACACAGAGAAAGAGGACACTGAGAAGCACCTCTCAGCCCGATACAGATCTGATGGGATATGAATGGGAAACATCCCCAGCCAGCTATCTGGTGGCACTGTTTGAAGAGAATGAGAAATTGTTCAGAAGGGATTCTTGCAAGAGGCGGTGAGCCACTGGAGATGGACTTTGAAGCTCTGTAACCAGATCCCACTGTCTTACCCATTTCCACTTCCTATTCCTTTGAGATATGAAGAGGGGAGGTGCTCCCCCCATGCTCCCACCTGTCTTCCCTGTTGCAACACATTATGTCCTCTCAACGTGGGAGCCAAAGTAAGTCCCGTATGCATCACTATGAAAACGTAACTCATATGGATGATGATGGACCTACTATGTAAAGAAACCATAGAGAGCAAACCAAGCACTGTAGTCAAAAGAAAGACATGGGGTGAGAGACACGATGCTGGACTTGGATCGAAGTGATAGAATTCACTGTGACTAAGGAACAACCAGAAAGTTAGAAGAGATGAGTATGAGGTTTCACTTGCTCCAAATAAGGAAGGAAAATCATGGATAACATGGGGCTGGAGGGATGGCTAAGTGGTTGAGAACATTGGCTATTCTTTCCCAACACCCGCATGGCAGCTTACAGCTGCTTTGAAACTCAGTTCCAGGGGATCTGACACCCTCACACAGACATACCTGCAGGCAAGATACCAATCAGTGTTCATAAAATATAAAATAGATTATTAAGAATAGTGCTCAAGCAGTGTATGAAGAGTGAAAAGTCCAATAAAAATCGTTATATTGTTATTTAAAAAATAAACACTAAGACTAAACTCACTTTATCCCTCAAAAGGAATGTTCACACTGGGGTTTTTCTCATTTAAATGCCCATTGAGTAAAGAAATAGATTTGTTTTTATGTGGACAAAAGGAGCAGCATTTGATTTCTATTGCAAAATGATGTAACGTTGCATATGTTAGTATTCCTAACACTTCTTGGGACTGTACCTCAGGGATCACAACCTGTATAAAGACAGAGAGACTGAGAAACACATCAGGGATGGTTTGAGAGCTGGTTTAGTAGATCTCCTTGGATGACTACTCTGATATCTTCCCTCATGGGACCCTTCTTAGTTTTGCTTCTGCTTCTGATTATAGGTCCATGTGTGTTAAATAAACTAGTTACTAGAAAGAGTGAGTACTGTTCAGATTTTGATGTTACGCCAACAGTATCATGCTTTAGGAGGACAAGAAAGCCAATTTTATAAAGGTACTAAAATTTAGTTCTATGATTAGAACTAGCCAGTAGAAGAAGTGGGGAATGAAAGAATAAAAAATATAGCCAAAAAGTCAGAAGTTTAGGAATGCTGTCCCACCCCTAAGAAGCCCTAAATACCTCAAATTCCAGACCCTGTCCTCTACCTGTAAGTAAGTAAAAGGTCACATTTCTTGAGCCTGCTCCCCCAGGATCCAGATAAAAGGGTTTAAGATAAGACCCTTAGATAGGTAATCCTGACCTAGTAAAGAAAGCTTCGTCCAGGAACTAGCTGACCATAAAGTTAGATTAGAATCTTAGAGAACAACCTTGAGAAGCAGGAAGCTTCTCCTAGGAACTAAAGGGAACACAAAGTTAAGCAATCTTGAGAGACAGGAAGCTTCTTGTGATTTTCCAGTGATACCACCCCTGCCCCCTTGGGTTGTGGTTTCTCCCTTTAAATACCCTTTCTCCCAGCCTCTGGGGATCGACACCTCTATCTCCTGCGTATCGGGATACGTGTCGGCCCAGAGATCTCTGTAATAAACCTCACCTTTGTGTATTACAAAAAAAAAAAAAAAAGGAACAGCATTCATTTGACAGCATCTTGGAAGGTCATAAATTAATCCTTATTTTGATTATATAACTATAATGGTGAAGAGAACTTGCAAGGTCATGTGAGTTATGAAATAATTTACAAGAAGAGGAAAATTAAACACTTCAATTACTATACAGTGTTGGGGTCTGGGAATTGCTACATAAACTGAGATCAGACACCAGTGTCAGTCAAACAGGGATGATTTATGGAACACCACACCCCAATCAGAGCCATGGTTCAGATCGGGGAACTGAACCATGACCGCAAGTTAAGATCCTACAGAGCTTTTATGCCTGAGATCTACAAACATCTATGCTAAGTTATCCAACCAATCAGGATTTATGAATAGGGTATTTCCTTAGGAGCATGACTTTCTTGTACACTTACCCTGTTCCCATTGGTTGAGGTATTCAACTGTGTGTGACAGGAGACTTGTCTAACATTCATGTCTTAATTTGCCACCCAGGGTAATGCTGCCCACATGCATGTTTCTCCTAAGAAGGATGTCAGTTCCCAGGGAGGTCTTGGGAACTTAAACTTTACTCAACCCCTACTCAAAATGAATATCTTACAGTTTTTTATGGTGGGATCCATCCCAATGGCAGCTTATGAACGCAAATACCATAAAAGCGTATACACAGGGGTAGGAAGTGCTTCTGGGTGGTTGGTTTGGGTCCAGGCTTATTGTAGTTGACTATACAGTGCAGTTCTCCTGACTTCTATCATGATTGGTTTCCAAGGGCACAGAACATAGCAGGATATGTAATCAACTTGGGCATGAGAAACAACAGCAGAAATAACATATAAGAATGTTTCCTTATAATGGTAGGCTAGCCAGGTAACAGTTACCCAGGCCTTAACATTTTACCTAGGCCTTAACATTCCATCCAGGACTCAATATTTTACCTAGACCTTACCATACACAAGGAAGTCCTACTTTCCTACTTATCTTTCTGTATTGTGCCTTCTGTGAAACAGAATATTGTGTGTATGTGTTTCCTTCTTTCTTTGTTTAAAACAAAATCGTTTTCTTTAGGTCAGTATCTTATCTATCTGATGTTCTCTGATGATTTTGATACCACACTCTTAAGAAAATGTTGACAAATTATGAATAGCCTATCAGGATTGTATAATTCAAACCGTGAGCACAGAGATCTACATACCATGGTTGTAAGCCAGTTTCTGGCATGTGTTTTGTCTCTTCAGTGGAAACAGGCAGGCTAAGGGACAGATCACGACCTCCTCGAACATCGATGTGCAGTCCATGGGTACAGTTGCTTCTATTGGATCCCAAATCTATCCTGGATCATAGCAATAAAAGCTTGGGGAAAAGATTAATTATATTAAAGTGTCATTTATTTAACTCTATAATTGCTGAACACGTTAACCTTAATATCACATCCTAATATTCCACCTTTGTCAATTTTTGTTAAAGTCGTGTGAAAAAAAAAAAACTAATACGTTTTTTTCTACTTAAAGTATTTCTTCCTTTTCCCCTTTTAGTTTCCGCAAAATTTTTGAGTAGGTCTGTAAATAGATCAGTCTCGTTGGTATTTCTTTATTCATGTTTTATCAGCTGCTGGGCACATTGACTGTAAGGACTTTAAAGCATAAGTTTCTCCGTACTTTCTAAAAATACAAGAGTAAAGTTAAAGTGTTTCTCAGAGGCCAACACTTTGTTCTTTTTGCCACTAATAATCACACTTTGACGTTCCCATCAGTGGACGGATGAGAGACGGGAGTTTTTGTCCCTGCATCCTAAATCACTTTCGCTCCATCTCTGGAAAAGCAAGACTTGTGTGCTGCTAAAGGTTGAAACGGGTCTAATTGAGGAATCCAAGTTAAAGCCCCATTATTGGACTTTAATAGGTTTGGAAGTTCTGAGGACATCACTAATTATTCCACTAATATTTTTTTTTTGCATCCATGATCTTCATTTAGGCAACAGAGGGGAACAGTTACCAAGGCTATTAGAAAATTAACGCCTCACCTGTTCTCTGCATGTTAGAGGCAATTATTTGGTGGTTGCCTCTTAATGTCGGGCACCTGTACACATTTAAAACGTCCAGAGATGTGTGGTCTTAGAGGTGTGTAAGCGGTTGCCTGTGTCTGAGTTTTCATTTTAAAACATAATCAAAGTGAGTCAAATTATAATATTTCATACTTGGCTTCTTTCCAGGCAACTCTAGACATAGCTTTTTTTTTCTCTTTGCCAAAAGAAAACACAAAAGGCAGTGATTCTAATCACCAGACTCACCCCTTTCTCTTGGTAGCTAGGTCATGAACTTGGTATAACCTTTTTGGTATACATAAGCGGATAAAGAAACATTATTAACTCTTTAAGGAAACATGGTTCATTCCACTGAGTCACTTTTACTTTTTAAGGATTAATTTAGCCAAGATCATTAACTGTCCTCTTTTTATGACCTAATCAGTGATGAAATGGGTTTGTGCTTTTCATTTATATATCTGTATCTTTCTGAAAAAAGTAGTTAAGGCTCTCCTTCAATTTTAAGAAACGGGACCCTTTTGTATTTGTAACAGTTTATGTTTTTAAAAAGATTTACCTATATTGAGACTTTGTGGAAATCTTCAATTTCCAAAAGATACTTTTTGTCTTGACCATTTCCCATTCTTTGCATGGCTTTTAAACACCATTAATTAGCCTTGAATCTCAGCACGTGGGAGGCAGAGGTGAGATGTTATCTATGAGTTTAAGCCAGCCTGGTCTACCTAGTGAGTTCCAGAGCAGCCAGAACTAGATAGTGAGACACTATCTCAATAAATTAATTAATTAATTAATTAATACTTGTTTCCCAAACTAAAGGAAATTAATATCTCTTTCCCAATTGGGGTCTACTTACTCAAATATTCAAAGACTTCCTGGTTATGGATTTGACTCCCCTTTTTACCTCAGCATCCTCATAATACCTGTCTCTTCTTTGGGATTTATTTTCCTTCAGATTTTAATCTCTCCTGCACCATTATTTTCTAGGATTGCATGAGGCATATTTTGAGGTGAGATTTTTGAAAAAGAATCGCTCTGTCAATGGCCTGAGCCGTTCTTGAATGAACATCTTTGGTCTTAAATGCCCAGATCTCGGATTTCCCGTGAGTTCAAGCAGGTCCGGGGTCACGTGACCTTCCAATGTCTATTCTTTTCTCTTGCCTTGCGCAACGTGATGGCGCACGAATAGAGACTGCAACCCTAAATGCAGTGGGTGTGTTTGATTGTGCACTCTCAGGGAGACTCTGACCCACTGCCATTGGTGTTAGGGTTTAATCTGGGCAACTCACAAAGCAGTTTGATAGTGGTGGCAGACACAGAGCTGGAGAGAAGGGAGACATAGTCTCCCCTTCACAATGAGACTTGCGCTTTCTGGGAAGGGAGCACATTAAATCCTCTTCCATGAGCACGCCTTGCTACCGGCTCTCCCAGCTACTCATAATAGAGGAGGAGGAGAGGGGAAAGGAGAGCATCTAAGCAGAAACCATCATCAACATTAAGGTTTTTCCGCATGCTCACCCAGACATGTCGTCTGTACAAGTCTATATATGTCTGTAATCATAGCCCTTGAGGCTGGGCCCAAGGACTGCCTGGAGAATATTAATGAGGTATTATAAAACTAAACAAACAAAAGCTGAATAAAGTATTAAGTAGATAATAAGATTTACATATTACGGGGCTGGGGATTTAGCTCAGTGGTAGAGCGCTTACCTAGGAAGCGCAAGGCCCTGGGTTCGGTCCCCAGCTCCGAAAAAAAGAACCAAAAAAAAAAAAAAAGATTTACATATTACACTACTGTTTTTACTTGTCTATTCTGGCATTTATTTATAACTAAGGGTCTTACATGCAAGATATGTTCTTTCTCCTGGGTCTTTTCATTAACAACTTAGGTTTCAGCAGATTCACTAGGGCCTTTTCTCTGGCTCCTAGACAGCTAACTATCTTTGTATTATGTCTTTAAATGGCAGAAGTAGATAAAGGGACACTTAAACTTTCCTGTAAGCTCCACCCTCACGCACCAATCTATCACACTATGGGAGTATTTTCAATATACCAAGAAACAAGATTGTGGCCTGTGTGTTTATTATTTTTCTTCTCGTCTCCTTCTTGCATCTAGGGAAAAACATCTTAGAATGGTTTATCCTTCGTTTCCTGTTCTTTTCGATGAGTTTTAAATCCCTGGTATTCTGACCTATTGGATTATGTGGATGTAGAGTAAGACACACCTTGTTGGGGGTCTCGAGCCCCCTCAAGCTTTCCAGTTCTTTCCAGGGACTAAGCCACTACCTAAAGACTATACATGGACTGACCCTGGACTCTGACCTCATAGGTAGCAATGAATATCCTAGTAAGAGCACCAGTGGAAGGGGAAGCCCTGGGTCCTGCTAAGACTGAACCCCCAGTGAACTAGACTATGGGGGGGAGGGCGGCAATGGGGGGAGGATGGGGAGGGGAACACCCATAAAGAAGGGGAGGGGGAGGGGTTAGGAGGATGTTGGCCTGTAAACCGGGAAAGGGAATAATACTCGAAATGTAAATAAGAAATACTCAAGTTAATAAAAAAAAAGACCCACCCTGTTGGGTTACCACCCACCTGTCTGACTATCAATAGTTTACTGATCTCTCCAGCTGGCCTCGTTCACTTCTAAAATAACAACGGGCTACAGTGAGTCTGTGCGTGTGAAGTGTCACACAACACTGGAAACAGTGAATGATGGGCAGATGTTAGCTGACAGTGAAGTGTGCACCCCTTCCATACGCCCACCGGCCCAGCAAGAGCACAGACTGGTCGATCTGAGTCTAAGCTCCATTTGAAACCCGACTTTATTAGCTCTTTCTGGAGAGGCAGGGGTCTGGCTAGGTTTCCGTGAAGAGCTGAAGGTAAGGAATTCTAGAAAGGGGTGGTAGAGAACTGAACTGTAAAAATAGGTAAAGCAGTAGGGTTAGCGTCTGAGTATTTGTCTTAATGGAGAAGACAAATGTGCTTTTGTAGTTTTAAGAGGAAAAGGTTAAAGCGGCAGGGCGACGATAGCATGTTTCATGGGAGGAGAGCTGGGCCAGACTCTGATCGCTGGGAATGTGCCTTCGATGGGAAAGAAGGGCCGGCTGCGACTCTAAGATTGTAAGAGCTGACAGATGGCACAGGTAAAGATATTTTACTCCTAGGATGAGCAGCTGAGAAATGTCACACTTGATATCCTGAAATTTCATGTAAATTAGAAGGTGCACCTCTCTAGAGGAGACTGAAGAGGATGCATATAAACAAACGGGCTAAGTTATCGATAACGACGTAAGACAGACAAGTCGCTGTTTACAGAAAAGATTTTCTAAATGGATCAAAGGCACACTTTGGAACTCAGATTAACTTATGGTCACACGCATCTTGCTGATTGTTTAAACTCTCCGTCTTCAGTCGTGGGTTCTAAATTTACGATTCAGGCGATCCAAGGGATAAAGGCAAGATAACCACAGTGTGACTTCGACGGAAGAGCCTAGGGGGACGGGAACTCCAAACCTAACGTCTCAAGGGGGAGACTTGAAAATTCACTAGCAACTGAGGTTTCAGCTGCGATGAGTACATTTGTGCTGTGAAACGTATGCATTAGAGTTTAATCTTCCTGAGACAGGGCATTTCCCTAGGGCCGATGCCTCCGTGAGGTTTAGCTCTAGAGCAGCGATCAAGCAGTTCACTGATCAAGGAATGTCGCTAGCCTGAGAATTGAAGATAAATAGCCAAGTGTGCCATCTACATGAAACCTGCACTTTAAAAGAAGTTACTTGAAAAGGAAAACAGAACTAGATACCGACATCCTTGGATTCGGTAATAAGGGAAGAGTTTTTTTTTCTGTACATAGTATGTGGGTTTCTATCACAAATTGGATCTAGGAACAAGAAAATTAAGAACATATATATAAAAATCAAAGATGATTATAAAAACCAAGTGCATGCCCCCTGACCTCAATAAGAAATCAATTATTAGTTTATACATCTTAAGGGAGTAATAATTTTATATGTCTAAAATGACAAGTCTAAATTAATTGAGGTTTTGAGTGCTTAAGTATTTGAGTGCTGCATTTATTGATACAAACATATTATAGAAAAGCAAACCCTTCTTGCTATTGTAATATGCATTTAACAGCTCTAATAGAATCTCTATTAAGTCATGCTGTTCTTGGCCATTAAATATAATTACATAAGCATAATTTTCAGCACATTACATCCATAATGTAGCAGATATATATAGATATACGCATATTTACAACAACATCCATTTGCCATAATTCACCTCATTGACAGAGAGCAAGTTAAAAGTGAGTTTGAAGGGGAGAATTATTGGAGTCCCCCTAAAAATAAAACAAAGTGTAAGAGTAAGCAAACAAAATCTGTTTAGAACTATTCAAAGCAGAAGGTAAACAGCGATGATGCCCTCCATGATGAGGTGTTTGCACCGTGGCCAGAATCTCGCATGAACATCACCTGTCAATATAACAGCCAAAGGGCAATGAGTTGAGTCAGGAAATAGGAAGTGGGACACTGGCAGGAAAAGAGAGGATTTGATGAAATAGTAAGAGATGAGAGAGAGAGAGAGAGAGAGAGAGAGAGAGAGAGAGAGAGAGAGAGAGAGAGTCAGTCATCAACCAGCAGGGAGACGCTGAGGAGACTCTAAGGAAGAAGGGAACAGGACTGAAGAAGGAACTCGCCACATGGTAGACACAGAATAGGCTACATGCCTTAAGTAAGTTATGAGTTAGTCAGAAGGAATGATCCAGGCCTTATGGCCTGGGTATTTAATAATAACTAATCACTCACAGAATCATTTTTGATGGTAACTAAGGAGCCAGGCGGGGAAACGGATTTAAAAATTATTTTGACACTCGACCTTTGTACATCTTAACCCAGATTTCAAATTGTGCGCTGGGTCTTGTGGCCGGGTTCATGGCGGGAGTCAGTATGTATTTTAAACACGTCATATTTTATCAATCCCTTCAGGAGAACTTTGGTCCTTGTCTGTGCATGGCTGTAGGGCATGTACTTTAAGCCGTCTGAGTCAGGTCCCTCCAAGAAGATACGGTCCTGAATTGAGCTTGGGCACACTAGGTGTTGGAAGCTGTTGGAAGTTTCTACTTTACGCCTATAGGCAAGCATCCTTCAGCTCTGGGTACTTGTTAGAGAGAGGAGAGTGCCTCCAAAAATCCACAAGCTCCTGACAGCTCTTCTGTGACCACCTCCAGAAGGGAGATCTTTAAGATAGGTCCTGAGCATGGCGTCCCTTGAAAGGGAAAAGGAAAGCAGGCTAGAACTGCATAGCATACAAAATCAGAGCACTGGGGATTCAAATATCTGCCAAACCTGCTTTTTTGAAAAAAAAAAGTTTGTATTTCATTTCTACTATGTTATAACCATAATATGCAAAAATTCTAAAAGGATATTTCTTTGTTTCATAAAAAAAAGATTTGCTTCAGAAAAAGCTTACTACAAGAAAGACTTCAGTCATTTATTATGAAATATGACTGTGTTGTAGTTTCCATGATGTAATAAATTAGGGAGCAAAACAAAATTATTTTATTTTGGAAATGGGAAGTTAGCCGGTAGGAACTGTGTGAGTTGACTTAATGTACCAAGCAGCCACTAGGATTGTACAGTAACCATTTTTCCTGTGTAAATTTCCTTGTTGTTGCTAGCATTTATCTTCAAATTAAACAGGATTGAGCCTCACGACGCAACCTTAGTGGAAGAACAAGTCACAAAGCAGGACTTGTGCTGACTCTGTCAATATAAACTTGGAAATGGGCAAACGTGAGCAGTAACACAGCCAGGTCACGTGGCTTCCCTGAGGGACGTGGGTCTGACTGAGGCATGAGCGTAGACATGAATGGCTGAGGAGTTCTGATTCTTAATACGCATATTGACCTCGTAGATATGCATATTTTTCAAAAATGTATTGCTCTGTACACTCATAACTTGGTACACTTTAGGTGCGGTTATTATATTTCAAAGTTTACATTAACAATAAATTATTTCTTTGAGGAGAAGTCTTAATGCTAACCAAAAGTTGAAGGTTGGGTGTGTCAAATCTATTTCTGTATGTTTGCATGTGCTATGTGTGTATGCGTGTGTGTGTGTATGTGTGTGTGTACATGTACATGTGGAAGCCGGAAGGCAACCTGAAGGGTCATGTCTTCAGTGTTTTTCATTTTGAGAATCTCTCGCTGGTCTGGAGTCAACAAATAAGCTAAAAAGACTGACCAGCTCTTTGGAGGTAGAAACAGGAGAATCCCTGGGGTTCATGGGCCAGCCATGTTCAGATTTTTTTTTAATGTGATATCTAGAAATCAAACTCATGTTTTAATGCTTGCAAGATCATTGCTTTACTGACTGGGCCATCTTCCCAGCCCCTTGTCCGAGCCTCTTTGACTGTCTTGACAAAAGTAGCAAGTGTACTCAGAGACAATAATGTCTCAGGTCAGTTGGATTAGATTCTGAGTTTAATTTCAGTTGGGAACACTTATTTTTTTTCTTATGTTATTCTTCGTGAAATGAATAGAGTCACCACCAGTTCAATGCTTTAAAAGGTTAACTTTAATTACTCTTCCTTTCTCCTGTAAGTGAAATCTCATCCCTGGAACTCCAATTCCCAAAGCCAGCTGTGCTAAGCGGAACATTAGCTCACATGAGAAAATGAGCTGAAGTAACATGCTCACCCTCCTCTCACTGAGGAATCTTTTTTAATTTTTTATTAGATATATTTCTTTACTTACATTTGAACTGTTATTCCCCTTCCCGGTTTCCTGTCCATAAACCCCCATTTCCTCCCCCTCCCTCTCCCTTCCCCCATACGGATATTCCCCCTATACATCCCCCTTACTGCCCCCCATATTCCCCTGCTGGGGGTCCAAACTTGGCAGGGCCAAGGGCTTCCCCTTGTGCCCCAAAAAGGCTATTCTCTGCTACATATGCAGTTGGAGCCCTGGGTCAGTCCATGTATAGTTTTTAGACTTCCCTGGAAGCTCTGGTTGGTTGGCATTGTTATTCTTATGGGGTTTCAAGCTCCTTCAACTCTTTCAATCCTTCCTCTAATTCCCCCCAAGGGGGTCCTGTTCTCAGTTCGGTGGTTTGCTGCTAGCATTGACCTCTGTATTGGGACATGCTCTGGATGTGTCTCTCAGGAGAGATCTATATCCGGTCCCTTTCAGCATGCATTTTTTAGCTTCATCAATCTTATCTAGTTTTGGTGGCTGTATATATATATGGGCCACATGTGGGCCAGGCTCTGAATGGCCGTTCCTTATGTCGCTGCTCTAAATTTTGCTTCCATATCCGCTCCTATGGATATTTTTCCCCCTTTTAAGAAGGAGTGGGAGCATCCGCATTTTGGTCATCCTTCGTCTTGAGCTTCCTGTCTTCTGTGGATTGCATCTTGGGTAATTCGAGCTTTTTGGCTAATATACACTTATCAATGAGTGCATACCAAGTGTGTTTTTCTGCGATTGAGTTACCTGACTCAGGATGGTATTTTCTAGTTCATTCCATTTGCCTACGAATGTCATGAAGTCATTGTTTTTTGATAGCTGAGTAGTACTCCATTGTGTAGATGTACCACATTTTCTGTATCCATTCCTCTGTTGAAGGACATCTGGATTCTTTCCAGCTTCTGGCTACTACAAATAAGGCTGCTATGAACATAGTGGAGACTGTGTCTTTGTTTTATGTTGGGGCATCTTTTGGGTATATGCCAAGAGAGGTATAGCTGGGTCCTAAGGCAGTTCAATGTCCAATTTTCTGAGGAACCTCCAGACTGATTTCCAAAGTGGTTGTACCAGTCTGCAATCCCACCAACAATGGAGGAGTGTTCCTCTTTCTCCACATCCTTGCCAGCATCTGCTGTCACCTAAGTTTTTGAACTTAGCCATTCTGACTGGTGTGAGGTGGAATCTCGGGGTTGTTTTAATTTGCATTTCCCTAATGACTAAAGATGTTGAACATTTCTTTAGCTACTTTTTGGCCAATCGATAATCCTCAATTGAGAATGTTTTGTTTAGCTCTGTACCCCATTTTTTAATAGAATTATTTGGCTCTCTGGAGTCTAACTTCTTGGGTTTTTGTATATTTTGGATATTAGCCCTCTATCAGATGTAGGATTGGTAAAGACCTTTTCCCAATCTGTTGGTTGCCATTTCGTCCTAATGACAGTGTCCTTTGCCTTACAGAAGCTTTGTAGTTTTATGAGGTCCCATTTGTCGATTCTTGATCTTAGAGCATGAGCCATTGGTGTTTTGTTCAGGAAATTTTCCCCAGTGCTCATGTGTTTGAGACTCTTCCCCACTTTTTCTTTTATTAGTTTGAGTGTATCTGGTTTGATGTGGAGGTCTTTGATCCACATGGCCTTAAGCTTTGTACATGGTGATAAGAATGGATCGATCTGCATTCTTCTACATGCTGACCTCCAGTTGAACCAGCACCATTTGTTGAAAATGCTATCTTTCTTCTATTGGTTGGTTTTAGCTCCTTTGTCAAAGATCAAGTGACCGTAGGTGTATGGGTTCATTACTGTTCCACTGATCTATCTGTCTGTCTCTGTACCAATACCATACAGTTTTTATGACTATTGCTCTGTAATACTGCTTGAGGTCAATGGTGATTCCCCCAGAAGTTCTTTTATTGTTGAGGATAGTTTCCACTCTCCTGGGTTTTTTGTTATTCCAAATGAATTTGCAAATTGCTCTTTCTAACTCTATGAAAAATTGAGTGGGGATTTTGATGGGGATGGCATTGAATCTGTAGATTGCATTTGGCATGATGGCCATTTTTACTATATTAATCCTAACAATCCATGAATATGGGACATCTTTCCATCTTCTGAGATCTTCAATTTCTTTCTTCAGAGACTTGAAGTTCTTGTCATACAGATCTTTCACTCGCTTGGTTAAAGTCACACCAAGATATTTTATATTATTTGGGACTATTGTAAAGGGTGTCATTTCCTTAATTTCTTTCTCAGCCTGTTTATCCTTTGAGTAGAGGAAGGCTACTGATTTGTTTGAGTTAATTTTATACCTAGCCACTTTGCTAAAGGTGTTTATCAGGTTTAGTAGTTCTCTGGTGGAACTTTTGGGGGTCACTTAAGTACACTATCATATCATCTGCAAATAGTGATATTTTGATTTCTTCCCTTCCAATTTGTATCCCTTTGACCTCCTTTTGCTGTCTGATTGCTCTGGCTAGGACTTGTGGTACTATATTGAGTAAGTAGGGAGAGAGCAACTGGAATTATGCTGTTGCCAGGGAGCGGGTGGGGATAAGAGGATGCAAGAAAGGAGAAAGAGCTCATTTGGGTTCACAGCTTGAGGATAAAGCCCATCATACCGAGAAAGGAATGGCAGCAGGACCACAAGGCAGCCGGACACACTGTGTCTGTAGTCACACAGATGGATTCTGGTGTCCGCGTGGCTTCCTCCACCTTTCTATCTTGTTCAGTTTGTTTGAGACACCATTCTAGGGAGCTGTACAGCCCACATTTAGAACCCTCCACTGTTAAACGTCTCTGGAAGTGACCCCCCCCACAGCCACGCCCACAGATGTGTCTCCTAGTTAATTCGGAATCCAGTCAAGCAGGCAACTAGAATTAACCCTGACAGAAACTTAGACAAGTTGTAATTTGTTCTTTTATCTCAAGTTGAAGTGTCTGGGTCATTTAGTATAAGAAACTTTCCTTGTTGTGCACATGAGGCTATCCTGAAATGCTTGAAATGTTCAGAAGGTATGTTAAGCCTGAAACCAAGTTTATAGAATATTTACTATCTGCGAGCTGTTATTTGTCATTGAAATTGTTCATATGCCAGCGCTGACACCCCGTAAGTCACGTGAGAGTCCTGGCTCTTTTGCCACCTAATCCTCATTTCAAATTCTCGGTGGTCATACCCGGCCGATTTCTGCTGCTAGGATCAGAACACTTTGAGATGATCCCTTCCAGCACCCAGAGCTCTATGCAATTAGAACAGTAACTTCCTTAGCAGTATTTTTTCTTGCTATTAAATTACTTTGGTATAGCCCTCCGAGTTTTAAGGCAAATTAAAAATGAGTACTATATCATGCTTTAGGTTAAGTGCTGATAAAAGGATGAATACCCGTGCGGTAGAAAAGGCTGAAAACTAGAAACTCTGGATGATGTGTTTCCTGAATAATTTACATATAGCCTGACGACATTATCTGATTCCCTTAGCCACAATTTCTCTTAATATACATTCCGTTTTGAATGTATTTTGTGCACCTATCCACTACCCCAAACACGAAGTCCATGACAGAGTTAGAAAAACAATTAGCGGGTTGGGGATTTGGCTCAGTGGAAGAGCGTTTGCCTAGTAAGCGCAAGGCCCTGGGTTCGGTCCCCAGCTCCGAAAAAAAGAAAAGAAAAAAAAAAAGAAAAGAAAAACAATTAGCTTTATATGCTCAGCCACAGCGTGCATTTCTTATCTGCATCCACTCCTTCCTCCTTGTTTTCCTCTTGCGTTTAGCCTCTCTCGAGTTATATACTTGAAATTAAAAATAGAAACCTTACTCGAAGGTTCTTGGCTTCCGTTCCAAATCCCTCTTCTACCCCTTTAAGAGTTAATTAAGTTGTATAGCCTTTAGTCTTTGATATGTTTTAGTCTTGGATATGTTACATATTTTTTTATAATAATGCTTATACTTTTAAAAAAAACTTTTTACTTTATGTGTATGGGTTTTTTGTCTCCATTCATGGCTAGGCAACTACTTGTATATCTGCCTGTTGCCTATTACAATGGTTATGAAAGCATCAGATCCAGGAACTGGAGTTACAGATGGTTCTGAGTCATCACGCTGAGGCTGGGAACCTAACCTGGGTGGTCTGGAAGAGCAGCCAGTGCTCTCCCGTGCCTAGGACCACTCCGGACCCCATCATTTCTTTCTGATGTGTTCCACTTTGAAATAGTTCTGAAACTGGCATCCCGAAAACTTGCCCTTAAGTAGAAGCCATAGAACCAATGTAATTAGAGTTTGTCTATAGCCAATGTTCAGAAGAATTGGAAAATCCGAACAGTCATTCCCTTTTTATATCGACATGGTAAGAGCCTTAAGCCTTTTACACCATAACTCCCTGTTGATTCAGGGGGACTACAAAAGAGAGACTTAGAATCTGCCATACTCTGATCTTGCTACAATATTAACTGGTTGGCATATACTCCTATACCCAAAAACATATATATGAATAACTATGTGTGACTTATTTTAATTGGATATGCCAGAATACAGTTCTTTATGTCCCCGGCCTCAACCTGCTAGATCAATACTTTGATTTTTGTTTGTTTTTTTATTTTCCTTTTTCTTTTGGAGGGAAAGACAACATGAAGTTTTGTGGGTAGAAAAGTCGGAGGAGAGGAAAACATAACCAAAATACTAATGAAAAAATTAGAGACAAAAATCTACAATTACAAAAAAAAATACTGAAAAAAATTGGGGTTTGGGCGTGGAGTACCCACAGTCACACGATGATCTTGAAGTGACCAGTAGATTCCACCATGCCCATCGTTTGGATCTGTAGCCTAAATTGGAACTCATCCTGACAGATGCATAAAACTAAATTGATTGGATCCTTATCTGTTGTAATAACTGCCCTCGAGCCAGTAGCATTGGGATGAAAACTATTTGATATGCAGATGTATTTCCACATTTGCATAATGATATTCAGAGAAAGGGAGGTTTAGGAGAAATGTACTGTGCTATTGTTACCCAAATAGCCTTGGAAGTAGCTTTGTCTTCTTTCTGGACTGACCGTTTATCATCTGTTTTTTTTTCCTTCCTAGGCCACTGACAGGGACACAGGAAATTATAGCGCCATGGCCTACAGACTCATCATACCACCGATTAAAGAGGGCAAAGAGGGGTTTGTGGTGGAAACATACACGGGGCTCATCAAGACAGCCATGCTCTTCCACAATATGAGAAGATCCTACTTCAAGTTTCAAGTGATTGCAACCGACGACTACGGGAAGGGGTTGAGCGGGAAAGCGGACGTACTGGTAAGCGCATGCGTGAGGGGCGTGAGCCGTGAGCCTGGAGTGTTTTAGCTGTTTGCACTTTCAATAATGCTTAGAAATAGACTCTCTAAAACGTAAACCTCGTTACATTTTCATCAGGGTATATGGCCTCTGCTGTTAAAGAAAAAAAAAAGAATACATGTTGTGATAGATAATATTCCAATATACATAATTTTCTTTGTTAGACAGTATCTCCAATGATAGAAATGCTTTACCAAGCTACCTATGGCCACATAAAACAGTATTCCTTTCTTTGTTTCTCTCGGGCTAAATATACACAGGTTAGGGGTTTTAGCCAAAACATCTAATATTAAAGTGGACACGGCAATTGTTTGGATTTTTCACTGATAAAATTAATAACGGTTATAAGTAGGATGATTGTTGAACATTTATCATATCAGGAAAGAATCAAATAAAAGCTATCTATCCCCCACATGGGACCTAGTAAGTTACAAATCTAGTTTGGTTCTCATGTAGTTACCTTTATCTACATGTAGGTATCGGGATAAAATGGTATTTTCTTAGATGTCAGAGAACCCAAGTCACTACCATTGTGTATGTTAGTAGTATACGCCTTCAAAACAGAAAGCTTTATTGTAGTAAAAACAGTTCAATATTAGCCAAGAAACCTTTAATAGAAAATATTATGGGTGACATATTTTGATCAAACACAGGTCTGTAAACCTTATACAAGATAGTGTACATTTTTTCATTTTTAATATTTTTCCTTTTTTATTGAAATTTTTTATTTACATTTCAAATGTTATGCCCTTTCCAGGTTTCCCATCCATAAACCCCCATATCCCATCCCTTCTCCCCCTTCTTCTATGAGGGTGTTTCCCCACCCATCCACCCTTTCCTTCCTGCCTCCCTCCCCTGACATTCCCCTACACTGGAGGGTCAAGCCTTGGCAGGACCAAGGGCTTCTCCTCCCATTGGTGCCCAACAAGGCCATCCTCTGCTACATATGCAGTTGGAGCCATGGGTCTGTCATGTGTACTCTTTGGATGGTGGTTTAGTCCCTGGGAGCTCTGATTGGTTGGTATTGTTGTTCTTATGGGGTTGCAAACTCCTTCAGCTCCTCTTTTATATTTAAGAAATGTATATTCTAGAGCTTAAGGGATAAATGATATGGTTAGTGCGCTGAGTATAAATTAGCTATTATAAAATAAACAAAGAAATATACATACATGAATTTACATGAATAAATACATTCATTTAAAAGAAATCATGATATAATATATATATATATATATATATATATTTCTGTTACAACCAGATGGCATCAGGAAAATCATCTCAAAATGATTTACACAGTAACGCATGCAATCTTTTTAGTTAAGAGAAAGGCCAAATAAAGTCCATATGCAGAGGGTGTGAGGGTGATAGATGTCAAAACCAAAATGGAAGGCAGATGAGGACAGGGGTGAGTAACTCTGACAGTTTTACTCACACAATGTACAGCGCATGAGAGAGAAGGTGGACGATCGAGGGGTTCAAGGTGGAAGCCTGTGGTTGATGTGAGACACGGAAGCCACATGAAATACTGTGGGACCGTGTGCTAAAGCAGTAGACAGTCACTGAAGACGATTCGTAGTAGAGGGGTGAACCACGTCTTTACACCGTTTATTACTGTTACCTTATCAAGGGAGGGCTCTAATAGTTCATATGGATTCTCCGCTGGTTTGTTTGGTGTGCCCTTCACGCTGTTCTCTGGCATTGTGCTCCGTATGCTGCAGTGTGGTCATTTCTCAATCTTTGCTCGGTCCTCAGAATCCGACCTCCACACCCCCACCCCCACCCCCACCCCCACCCCCACCCCCACCCCCGTGATCTCCCCCAACAGGTTGGCTCGTATTTTCAGTTCTCCTAGCTTATTTTTGGGAGATCTCTTCCATTTTTATAAGGTGATTCTTCCCATGCTCTCTTGAGCTCCTTCCCTTCATGACTCTGCCCTCCTGTTGCGTCATTCGAAGCCATAGTTACCTCTGTGGTTGCCACGAAACGTCCAGCCCTTAATCACGATATTAAACGTTCCCATACGATTTTGGTGCTCTTGTTCCCAGCAAGATATTCAATCAGCTTAACTGAATACTTTCCTTTTATTTTTCATTGGATATTTATTTATTTACACTTCAAATGTTCTCCCCTTTCCCAGTTTCCCATCTATAACCCTCCTATACCATCCCCATCCCCCTTCTTCTATGAGGGTGTTCCCCACCCGTCTACCCATCCCTTCCTGCCTCCCTGCCCTGGCATGCCCCTACACTGGGGGACGGGAGGTAGTTGAGCCTTGGTAGGACCAAGGGGTTCCCATTAGTGCCCAACAAGGCCAGTCTCTGTTACATATGCAGCTGGAGCCATACTTTCCTTCTCCTACGTTCTCTCCTGAGAAACCTACATGTGCCCCATGCTTGATTAACTGATATGTGGTGCTTTATCATTCCAAATAAATGGCCCATGATACAAAGGGTAAACTTCCTTCCCTGACATATTCCTTAGTCAGGATCTCTGTGGAAATGAAGCCAGTGGATTTATTTCATTGATTTATGTCCCAAACTGTCAGTCTGCCTGTTGGGAAGCCAGAGAAGGTGACAAAAATCCTCCAGTGTAAGACAACCTGAAATGTGAGAAATATGAAGGCTGACAATGCAGACCTGACCCTGAGGACCCTCAGAGTGTCACAGAGGCAAGGGTCAGTGTCTGGAATCAAAAAACCTCTTTGTCCATAAAAACATGTCTACTTGGGAAGGAAGAACCAGAGAAAGAAAAGGATGTTTGCTCTCGTGCTATATATTATCCGGGCCTCGTAGCAACTGCACAGCAAGCTCATGGTCAGGGAAGGTAGACTCCGCTAAGGACATGTACCACCCCAGTCTCACTTAAAGCCTAGTGGTCATCCTACAGCTAGAAGAATGATCCCGTCTATACCCAAGCACAACATCATTCTTTATATTGTGCTCCCTTGGAAAAAAGAATCATAGAATTCTGACTCTCCTTGTACTAGGTCGCTGGTCATGATGACAATATGTGAGAAAACATGCACAGAAGTATGCTTGCCTACCCTTTAAATGGTTTCCCTTGTCTAGTAGCCTTCAGGCCAACACCATGGGCTTGGTTACTTACCACATCACCACGTCTTCTTGTTTTCTTCTCTTGGTTTATTTTCTTCTCATCTGGCAGCATTTATGCTTGACAAGGCTCAGGCCATGTGCTCTAGTCATTGTCTGTTCGTAGTGGCTTGGCAACATGTTTGATACGATAACTTTAAAGTATCATCTATGTAGTGAAACTGCTCAAATCTCACAGTTAATGCATAGATAGCAGGCACTATATATCTCTATCTATCATCTATCTATCTATCTATATCTATCTATCTATCTATCATCAATCATTTTCTTTCTACCAATCATCTGTCTAGCTATCACAAACAACTAACACCTTTAAGTATTTCACATGACAAATTGGAAAGTATAGAAAGAAATGATGGCTGTCTCGAAAAATTATTTTTTTAATTTGAAGAGACAAAATATGTTTATTGAAGATGAATATTTGGAAGTCGTTTACAAAAGAGTGAATGGAGTAAGTCTTCCGTGTCAAGGGAAGCAGCTGACAGTATTTGTTTCTGATGACAGCGTTGGAGACTTCCAGTTTGAGTCACAACACTAAAAGGCTTGTTTTTCCCACTGTGAACTTGACAGCACCTCATTATCCACTGACTATTCTGATGAGATTCGTGGTCATAATTAAAAAATACATTTCTGGGGCTGGGGATTTAGCTCAGTGGTTAGAGCGCTTGCCTAGGAAGCGCAAGGCCCTGGGTTCGGTCCCCAGCTCCGAAAAAAAGAACCAAAAAAAAAAAAATGTGTCAGTATTTGGAAATTTCGAGCTAATATATCCAAATGGCAATAACAGCATGTTTGGAATTCAATCATAACGTCAAACATGGGGGGTATACTCCTGTAATTCAACTTTTGGAGATGGGGGAACATGAAAATACAAATTTCAAGGCCACTATCAGGTACGTACAGAGTTCTAGCCCAGTCTGGGATATGGGAGGCTGTTGTCTAAAACAAAAGTAACCAAATATTAATCTGAAATATGACAAAAGACTAAGAACTATAAGAAAAAATTAATAAATTTTCATATGCGTAATCATTGCTTCAGATTTCAAGTGAAATCTAGGGTTGTGGAAATGAACATTTAAATTTTGGTACAATTTCAAAGAAGAAAATACACAATGAGATGTTGTAGTAATTATTTAATCTCAGTTGGGGTTTTCTACCCTGCCTTTGATCATTGTGTTCCCAGATAAAGACACAAAACTCTTATATTTTTAATAAGCCTTAATTAGCTGGGCATATATCTGCCCTCTAAGCTATTAGAATCTACCTCCCAATCAGTAACCCTGAGGTATGACTTCCCATGTTCCTTCTAGGAATTTACCTCATAGTTTGTTTCTCTCTCTCTCTCCTCAGACCCCCAAACCCAGGAACTGGAACTCCACCTACCTCCCTTCTGTCCATTTCTATAGGCTGTTGGCATCTTTATTCAACCAATAGTTTTAAATTAAGGAGCAGGGTTACATAGCATCACTTGGTGTACATGAGGATACTCTTATCATTGGAACAACCAAATCTTTGGTCCCAGTATGATCATTATGATACATAGCAAAAGACCAAACCTCAACAGTGATCCTAAAGTGGCTATTAAACCATTCCTCTCATTTTACTACAAGTAGACTTATAGCAAAGTCCAGTTGTGAAACACAGTTAGAGTTCATGAGGAGAGGACAAGTGTGTGCAAACACTATTTATTGGTCTCATGTAGCTGCTGAGTGCCTTGACATGCTCTGGGCCACAGTGAAGTCTATGGGGAGTATGAGAGGAAACTGGATTCCAAAGACTCCATTGACAAAGTCAAATACCTCCATGGGGCATTTCATATGATTACATATTGGGATTGTGTTCCACAGGTGTTGAACTGCTTTAAATACTTGATTAAAAGCATAGTTTAAACACTTTTGTTAACATTTATCTTTCTAATGTGAAATTTAAATTTCTAATGCAAATTTTAAAATATGTAGGGTCTTTAATTAGTGACTTAGTACATGTTCTATAGGATGGCAATGGTGAGTTTCATAGGGATAAGTAAAGGGAGGTGAAGAAATGGTTCATAAGGAAGGATTAAATTACCTAGATGTAAAATATACATATAACAAAGCTGTCACTGGACCTTTATTGTAAGTCACATGTTTCATCTCTTTATTCTATCTGTTACACAAAGCATTCCAACAGTGTATACATGAATATTTCGAACTTGGCCTGTATAAAGAAAAAGCAAGCAATTATATAAGGGTATTTTAAAAGAAGGATACAGTAAATTATAAATTTCTGGAAATATTTACATAGTGATTTCAATGGAGAATTAGGGCAAAACAAATACTATACTCTTAAAGGCTTATATGTATTTGGCACAGATGCTTTAAAAAGCAAAATTCAGAATCTAGGATTTCTTTAAAGACTAAAACCTAAGCTATAATTTATATTACTCTCCTTGTACTAGTATCTTTTATATACAAATCCTGCCAACCATGCATTCCTCACTGCCCACCCAATGTTCTAGGTTCCTGAATGGATAATACACACACAGCCTTTATATTTTGATATGCCTAAACAGCTCAATGCCTGGGTAACTTCCTAACCTCCACGTGGCTACTCTACCTCCCCCCATATCCCTTAGTTATTACTTACTAAATCCTACACTTTATCTTTGATGCCCTGGACCCAGTCAAACAGCCTCTTATATCACTCTCCCCCAGCCCTACATGGTGGCTATGCTCTCTGCTCCACACTTTCCCAAATGTGGCATCTCTCCTCTCCTTACCCCGGCCTGGGGGGGAATCTCCTTCTTCTGCTGTGCTCCCAGAAGGAAAACAGACATCTGGGTGAACAACCACCAGACAATATGCCTGATTACCAAGTGTGCATTTCATTATTTTTCTTATATAAAGCAGAGACATCAATTCAACATGACAACAGAATCTTAACTGTCACTATCCCACACTGCTGCTCACTCCATCAAGCCTAGATGGAGCCTTTGTTGACCTAAAAAACATTGTTTCCTGCTGTGTGGGATTGGCAAGTAGTAGCACAAACAATAAACTTCATCTGAAGAGGCTAAGAAAGGCAAACAAACAGTAGTCATTAGTTCATACCATTCCCGAAACTCCTTTGAATGCTTATAACATAGTTTCCCAGTCTTGGGTTAGCACTCCCTTGATTAAATCCTACTTTTACCTTAGGTAAGAAGGCACCAGAGCTTGATTGTCCTCTGTTCTCACTGTTGCTTTCTTCTGCTCATTCATTCATTGATTCCTTTCTTCTAATCATTTACTTATTGATTCCTTTCCTCTACTCATCCATTCATTGATCCTCTGGGTCCTTGTTCCATCTAATGTAAGACTTGTCAAATATGTCCAAGTTTTAGCCTTTTCAGTCTGACGTATGCCTGATTTATTTGGACCTGTATTAAGAAAAATGTAGTATGAAATTCATACTTTTACAAAATCAATAATTGGTAGAGGGTGTTGAGACAGGGTCTCATTCTGAATCCTAAGCATGCTTCTCCTCTCATGTGAGATTTCCAGCATGGGATACCACCACGCCTGACCAAAGGGTTTACTTTTAAAGTGTCTGCTAAAGGCCTCATTTATATGTAGGCGTGGGTAAGGAATATATGGAACCATGAAAGCACTAAATAATGAGACCCCCAGAAGCCTCTCCATAGCCTACAATGTCACCTCGGCGTCCTTTCTCAAAGTAGAAGTAGAAATTGGTTCATCACCAATTCACTGGGATAACTCTTGACTCTGAGGTAGATCCCATCCACAAGGGAAAGGAAAAGGCTGCAGCCTACAGAGACTGGGATCTGTTTACTGCACTTCCTCTTGTGACTGCTTTCCTTCAGGCTGCTGGTATTGACTGCAACCCTGCCTGATCTTTCCTAATCTGATGTTAAAAATAAAGGGAAGAAAAAAGAGAGGGAAAGCAAAAGAAGGACGGGGTCAAAGACGACGGAAGGAAGAAAAGAGGGATGGAGAAGAATGGGGAGAGGAAGGGAATGTGGAAGAAGAGAGGAGAGGGGAAGGGAGAGAAAACAGGATGTGCAGGTTTTAAGAGCCACAGTCCTAGAGATTTTTCCCCATGTATTTTTACTGCTAAAAACTCAAAAACGAAGAACAATTATATGCAGGTAGATGCAGCTGCCTATAAGGAGTGAGAAACAGAGTTCAAACTGCTGGCGCCCACTGCGTGACTGTTGATGTATCAAACGGATTTTTAATACAGACCTTGAGAAGATATATTAACCTCATACCATATTAGACTCACACTAAATTTGAACGGTCTCCTATTGACTTATGAATATTTCCTGTAATATCTCAGACTTATTTCCTTGGAAACCTAAATGGAGCAGCAGATCTGGATCGGTATTCCTACTTGGCAATGCTAGCGGAGGAAAGCCAGCAGAGGCTGACCCTCTCACAGAAGCGTCTGCCCACAGAGTACAAATTTCTGTTTCCCATCAGTTATTCTTTTGTCTATTTTGTTATTTAAATTTTCTGTCTGATTCCTAGAGGTTTTGTAAACCCGTCTATTAATAACTGCATTTAGATAACTTGGAGCCAATATGAAAATTATATGGCAATGTGAATGCATTTACTACCATAAATTGAGATATTTGGTACTAACTAAAATCAATCTTGACTATGCAATTTTACAGTTCTGGTGTACACACACTAATTTTACTGTGATAGTATGTGGGTTTGTGTAGGATTATTTAAGATTTGACTTTAGAGTCTCATACGGATATTTGGCAACAATACAGCATACAAGCTATGTAGCAACACAGCCCTCACAAAAAAAGGATTAAGTTTTAAACTATAGCTATGGTGGGCTAGAGAAATGGCTCAGCTGTTAAGATCACTAGCTATTCTTTCAAAGGACCCAGGCTCAATTCTACATCATGCTCACAACTGTCTGTCACTCCTGTTCCAGGGGATCTGATACCCTCATACAGGTGCACATGAAGGGAAAGCACCAATGTACATAAAAATAAATATTTTAAAAATGGAGTCTCAAAAAAAAACCCTATAGCTATGACACATTCTATGATCTCTGTCCTAGTTAGGGTTACTACTGCTGTGATGAAATCTTATGACCAAAAGTAAATTGAGGAGTAAAGGGTTTATATGGCTTGTATATTGTGACTCACTGTCTACTGAGGGGAGCCAAGCCAGGAACTCAAAGGCTGTAGGAATCTGGAGGCAGAAGTTGATGCAGAGACCATGAAGGGGTGCTGCTTACTCCTTATGGCTTATTTAGTCTGCTCTCTTATAACACCCAGAACCACCACCCCAGGGATAGCAGCATCCACAATGGGATGAACCCTCCCACATCAATTACTAATGCCCTACAGACCAATTGGCTCGCCTACAGACCAATATTATGGAGGCAACTCCTCAAATAAGTTCCCTCCTCTGAAGTGACTCTAGCTTGTATCGAGCTGACGTAAAACTGGCCATCAAAATCACACAACAAATACACCAGTTGTTGTATGGTTTTCTTATTTAAATGAGTGTCATACTTAATAACTACTTATGATAGTGAAAGATAAAGTTGGAAGCTGTAGGGTTCTGAAGAAAAAATAATGTAGAATGCAGTCAGCACGCAACTACTAATTTAACTTCATGTTAATCACAGAAGGATCCCATAGGATACTAAATCAACACACTATAGTCATCAACTCTCGCTAGCATTGCTCATTTTAGTCTCACTGTAGATTTGTGTGCAGGCTTTCTCCATGGATTAGAGATGACAGAATAGACAATGGAGACTGTGTGTGAGAAGCCTATGGAATTGGACACTCTAACCCATTGTACCTCCATAGCACCCATTGCAATGAATAAACGATCTTTAGATTTAAAAATTCTAAATGATATTTTTAATCTGCTGGGTGTTTTTTACTAAAGAAATCAAGGTTCCACTTCTATGTCATTGTCTTAGTCACCGTTCTATTGCTGTAAAGAGTTACCATGACCAAGGCAACTATTAAAAGAGAATGCATTTATTTGCAGTCTCTCTTAAAGTTTCAGAGGATTAGTCCATTGCCATCTTGGGGGCGGGGGAGAGCATGGTGGTAAGCAGGCATCAGGGTAGAGGAGGAGAGCATGGAGGATGGTGGTAGACAGGCATACAAGGCAGCCATAGCTGAGAGCTACATCCTGATCCATTTGCAAAGAAAGGGAGACTCTGGACCTGACATTGGTTTTTGAAACTTCAAAGCCCACCCCCAGTGACATAGTTCCTCCAACAAGGCTACCTTCCTAATCCTAATCCTTCAAACAGTTCTACTCTCTGGTGACTAAGCCTTCAAATAAGAGCTTATAGAAGCCATTCTTATTCAAACTGCCACAGTAATCATAGATTTCCAAAAGCAAGCTCAAAATAGTAAAATCCACTGAGCATCTAACTTTTAGCTCCACAGCAAGTCCCCTACCTATTTCAAGTAGTGGTTTATTCCTAACACTGATAGGAAATCATGTAATTTAAAAAGAAAAAAAATCATCCAGCAGTGAATTAAAAAACAAGAAGCTACAACTTCTAGAGATAGTAGGGAAGAGATAATACAAATATCTAAAATGTCAATTTCCATGATTAGGACTTAAATACGTTCTGTTTTCACTTTTCAGGTCTCCGTGGTCAATCAACTGGATATGCAGGTCATTGTCTCCAATGTGCCCCCTACATTAGTGGAAAAGAAGATAGAAGATCTTACAGAGTAAAGGATTTTGTTTGTTAATAGATTCTATCTCCATAGAATTTAACTCCATAATCTTGGTTTGACTGGGTCATTTAAATTACAATATTTAAATTAGAAAAGTTTTAAAAGATAGTTTCTTCATGCTGGTTTTGCTTAATCTTTCCTCAAGCTGTAGGGTTTCACTAGAAACCCTTGTTGACCCTTAGAGAATTACATATTCTTTGACAAGGTAGATGAATAGGTGCTAGTGTTCCTTTTACTTCCATTCTTTTAAAAAATATAACACATACACACACACACACACACACACACACACACACACACACACACACACGCAATTTTACCTTGATCAGTATTTTTAAGTATGTTATTGTTGAACATGTTCTATGACTTTTTCAACTCATAGAAAAGATTCTATGTCCATTAGCTAACAGCTCTCCCCTAACTTTACCCTCTGACCCAGGTACCCACATTCTGCTCCTAACAGTGTGAAATTGACCTTTTAACTCAGGTTATATATATATATATATATATATATATATATATATATATATATATATATATATATATGTCACCTTTTGTGACTGATTTGCTTCCTTTGGCCTAACATCCTCCAGGTTCATCTGCTTTGACATGTGACCATATCTACTGTAATCCAACTATTTGTGTTAGGTTTTGGTTTTTGCTTGTTACATGGGCCCTCTCTAATTTTCTGGCTTCTACCTTCCCTTACTCTACACGTATATTAAAAATTGTAAGTTACAGTCCACACACATATGACCTTTGTATGCCAGGGCCTGAATCCTGAATTACATTATCTAGTATATGCTATTTACAGTTTTATACATTTTCCTGTAAATAATTCCACTGTAGTTTCGGCTAAGTAAAATTCTGTTGAGTATCTGTACTATGTTTTTCATTGTCTATCCAATAGTTGCTGGGTATCTAGGGCTAATTTGATTCCCTTGATATTGTGTGCAGATCAGCTGTACTCATAGATGGGCAGGTATCTCTATAGGAAATGCTAGGAGTAGAATAGCTGGGTTGTGTGGAAGTTCTGTTTTCAGCTTTCTGAGAAGTCCCCACAGTGATGCCCACTGTGGCCTCCCCACAACACGCCCACCAAGAGTGAATCCAGATTCTTCTTTATCTACACCCAGCCCAACATTTGTGCTCATCTTTTGATGACAGTCACTGTGACTGTGGCAAAGAAGAATCTCAGAGTATCGGTAGCATGTGTTTCCCTGGCACCTAACAATGCTGAGCATTTCTAAAACATTAATTGATCATTTGTATTTCCCCTTCTAAATATTCTGTTCAGTTCCTCAGCCTATTTTTGTTTAGGTTGATTTGTTTTCTATAGTGATTACGTTTTTTAGTTCTTTTTATATTCTAGATACTAATCCCCTATATGATGTATAACTGGCAAAGCTTCTATGCTGGTCTATAGGCTGACTGTTTACTAGTTATTTCCTTGACTATACAGATGGTTTTAGTTTTGTGTTGTCTCATTTGTCATTATGGCCTTTTTGTTTGAGCTACAGGACATGCATCTTGACATGTTTCCCCTGATTTTTTTCTAGCACTTTTAAGACTGCATTATGTTGTAGTCTTTGGTCCATTTGGTGTTTATCTTAGTGCAAGATGAGAACCAAGGATCTGGTTCCATTTTTTCATCTGTGGGTATCTAGTGTTCTCAGCCCTGTTTGTCCAGTCTCCAGTGAGGGCTCTTTACAACTTTGTAATGAAAAATAATAATAACCGTTTGTAACGAAAAATAATAATAACCAGATGTCTCTGCAGAGGTTTCTATCTGAGTGTTTATTTTATTCCACCCTTTACCTGCCTGCTTTTGTGCTAGCACCATGAGGTTTTTATCACAATGGCTCTTCAGTGTAACTCAGAATAAGGGCTGGAACTACCTCTAGCATTATGCTTTCTGCTCAGGGGTGCTTTGGCCTTCTAAAGTCTGCTGTGTTTCCAAATGAATTTTTAAGATTTTTCTGTTCATGTCTGTGGAAACGACTTGGTGGGGGTTGGTTAGTTGGAATTACATTGAATCTATAGAATGTTTCATATGATGCCTGTTTTCCCAGTATTTTTTTTTCTCTTCTAATCTAAGCACATGGAAGATCTTCCCAATATCTAGTGTCTTCTGCAGTGTCTCTCTTGAGTGTTCAAAGTTTCATTGGGGAGGTCATTTGCTTCCTTGATTAGGTTTAATATTTTATTGTGTGTGTGCATATGTGTGAAGTAATTTTGAGCAGCTTCCTTTCCATAATTTCTTCACCAGCATCATTGTTGCCACAAGGTAGGAAGGCCATAGGCTTCTGAACACTGATCGTACATGCTGCCACTTTGCTGAGAAAGTTCATTAGATCTAAAAAGCTTTGGGCGGCATCTCTGAGGTTTCGCGAGAGAGAATCCTATCTTTTGTAGATGACAATGCTTTGACTTCCTACTTTGTGAGCTTTAGCTCCATCTTGGTATGCTATGGAATGAAAAGCAAGAGTGCACAGTTTTGTATTGTTCATGATTTCAGTGAATTGAAGGATCTGTCTCAACACTGTCCTCTCTGTGTCTGCCTCTTCTTCTCTCCAGCTATGATGTGAGCAGCTCTCTCCCACCATGCACGCCTTTCCACCATGATATATATATATACATATGTATATATCGATGTATATATATGTGTGTATATATATTATATATTATATATATGCAATATATGTGCATATATATATCAATATATACACACATACACACACATACACACATACCTTGCTCCATACCTAAATGCAGAGAGACAACTGGCTAGGGACCCAAACTGTCAGACAAAATCAAATGTTTCTCTTTAAGTCGATCCACTCAGGTGTTTTGCAATAGTGACAAAAACAAGATCACAACATTTATTGTTGTTGTCTTAACACAAAAGGAACTTACTTATTACTTTTTCTGAACTATTAGGTTTTTACTCGATTTTAGCAGAGAAGGAAGAACCCCTTCCATTTGCAAGAAGATTGAGCCACTTGAAACCCGTTGTTTACAAGAAGTCGTATTTCTTTCCCGGGTTGAAAAATTAATGTAGAATTACCTTCAGAAAGCATTCTGCACCAATCATCATGTACAGGAAGTAAAACAAGTCTAAATGAATATGTATATCTAGTTGGTACTGAAGAATCCTATGGCAGAATTTCAATTACAGGCAGTTATTAAACCAACAAAATGAGAGAAAACAAAAATAAAAATCATAACAGACAAACTTAAAAAAGAAAATCAATTTGGTTTCACTGACTAAAGTTCCCACTAGATATCTCTAGGTAAAGATGCCTGTAGGGTACCCTGTTTGTTTGCATTGCTTATTATAAGATGTTGTTCTTTTATTTTAAATATCCAAACAGTCATCATTCATCTATCCACTCTACTCTGAATTCTTATAACCAGAACTGTATCAGTTGGGAGAAATATATTTACAGGAATATAGTGAATTGACTAGCTTTTGGACTAGATGTAGATAGAGAAAAACTAAACACACATCTGTTCTACCTTTCTACGCTTCATTGACAATATAACAATAATAGATTGAGACAACATTGAAAGATTAGCTGTTATGCTTAAGTGGTACATTTTGTTATGCATGAGCGTGTGTACACGTGTGAGTGTGTGTGCATGCACGTGAGCACGCATAAGCATTCATATTTATAGGTGCACACACCCATGTGCTTACATGCAGGGGACACTGGCAATCCTGCTCTATTGCCCCTGTGTTACATTTTGAGGCAGGGTCTCTTGCAGACCCTGAGGCTCTCTGCTTTGGCTAGGCTGGATAGCCAGTGAACTCCCCAGTTTACCAGTCTCTGCCTCATGATGCAGAGGTTACAGGCATGAGTGGCCATTCCTGACATTTACATGCATGCTGGGGATTTGAATTTGGGTCATCTTCTAAGAAAAACACTTTTATCTACTGAGCACTCTCCCCAGTCACCAAAATCAATGAACCCCTTAGACAACACGAAAATGTCTTTTTTCGTGTTGTCTGCTTAACTAGATTTTCACTTTAAAATACCTTAAAAATCAAGGGAGAAAAAGATATGGATAGCTAACTATATATTGATATATATATAATCATATATATGATATGATATGATTATATGATATATATGATATGATTATATATATATGTATATATATATATCATCAGCCTGTTTTGTTCTCTCCAAATATAAGATTATTCAGTTCAGCTTTTTTTTCCTGAGCATTTGCACCAAGACTAAGTAGGAAGCAGTTTCACTATCAAAATGGGCACAGTGCTAGCCACTGTTCCCACAAGAAGCTGTGCAGCTCCTTTTCAGAGAAGAACTAAGTACAGTGACCCCTTTGAAGTACCTCACTTTCATTCTCCATAGATACAAAGTGAATAATTTACCATTTTAATGTTTTATGCTCTGAAATCCAGAAATTTGGTCAAATAGAACAGTGTTATTTTATAATGCAACCCAAGTCGTAGTGTCAAATCAATGAATCTTTTACTCAGGACTGTGTGCTGAACAGCAGCAATCAATTCTGTGTCTTCTGAATCATGCGTATAGTTTTTGTCTTAAATGTCTATGGTTTATTCATGGGGTTTTTTTTCTGTCTGAACAGTAGTAGCTCAGACAGAAATTCAACCGCTTGCATTTAAAAATCCTGTTTGTTTCAGTAACAACAATATTGTTGTAGATGCTTTCATTCATGTCTCGTGTGTTGGCCACTATATTGAACTATTCTTTTTTCTTTACACTCCAGATTTTGTTCCCCTCCCAGTCTATGCCCCCCCACCCGACTGGTCTATATCCATACCTCCTCCCTGTACCCCCAACCTCTGTGTCTCCACAAGGATGTCCCCACCCCACCCATCCCACCAGACCTCTAAACTTCCTGGGACCTCTAGTCTCTTGAGGGTTAGGTGCATCTTCTCTGATTGAACCCAGACACGGGGTTCCGCTGCTGAATATGTGTTGGAGGCCTCATCTCAGCTGGTGTATGCTGCCTGGTTGGTGATCCAGTGTCTGAGAGATCTCAGGGGTTCAGGTTGATTCTGCTGTTCCTCCTACAGGGCTGCCCTCCTCAGCTTCCTCCAGCTTTTCCCTAATTCAACCAGAGGGGTCAGCAGCTTCTGTTCATTGGTTGGGTGCACATATCTGCATCTGACTCTTTCAGCTGCTTGTTGGGTCTTTTGGAGGTTAATCATGATAGGTCCCTTTTTTGTGAATACCCCATAGCCTCAGTAATGGTATCAGGTCTTGGGGCCTCCCCTTGAGCTGGATCCGACTTTGGGCTGGACCTTCTTTTCCTCAGGCTCTTCTCCATTTCCATGCCTGCATTTCTTTCAGACAGGAAGAATTATGGATCAGAGCTTTAACTGTGGGATAGCAACCCCATCCCTCACTTGCTGCCCCGAATTATTTTTTTTTTCTTTTTTCTTTTTGTCAGAGCTGGAGACCGAACCCAGGGCCTTGTGCTTGCTAGGCAAGGGCTCAATCACTGAGCTAAATCCCCAACCTCCTGAATTATTTTTAATGGTCCAGGCCAACTTACTCAAAGGGAATGAAATAGTTTACAGTGACTTAGACAGTATATCAGGGTAAAATACATTGAAAAAGCAGTTCAGAAAAATAAAGAAAATTAAAGAATCCTCAGAAGCAGGCAGGCCAGATTGCTGGGTTTATGTAATAACCAAAACAAACAAACAAATGATAATGGTAACAAGAGAATTTGCCTCAGACAGGGTGAAAAATAAGAACTGATTGATATCAAGGCTTTCCTCTGACCTCCACATAGGTGCCATAGCATACACAAGACTGAAAACAACAAGAATGGAAAAATGTCCAGGATAAGGAGGCAGATCAGTTGGTAAAGTGCTTGCTGTGCAAACATGAGCCCCAAGTATCGATCCTCAGTACCTGTGCTCAATGAAAACAAATAATAGAGAACCTTACAGAGCCTTATACACCACACAGCAACCACAAGAAAGTAAGCAATCACTACAGATCCTTCTAGAGACCACAGAGCAAACACAGTGAGCAATCACTACAGAGCCTTCCATACACCACAGAACAAGCACAAGACAGTGAGCAATCACTACAGAGCCTTCCATACACCACAGAACAAGCACAAGACAGTGAGCAATCACTACAGAGCCTTCCATACACCAAAGAGCAACAAGACAGTGAGCAATCACTACAGAGCCTTCCATACACCACAGAGCAACAAGACAGTGAGCAATCACGACAGAGCCTTCCATACACCACAGAACAAGCACAAGACAGTGAGCAATCACTACAGAGCCTTCCATACACCACAGAACAAGCACAAGACAGTGAGCAATCACTACAGACCCTTCTAAATACCACAGAACAAGAAGACAGAGAACAGGCCTTTTATTCAGCTGTCCATGGCCAATTCAATAGTGTCTTATAGGGCTCATGTTGCTTTGTCAAGTTTTTGGAGGGAAAAAAGGGTTTTTTGTCTGTTTACTTGTTTGTCTGTCTGTCTGGCTTTCTGGAAATCCAGGAGCTAGAAATTGATGAAGGGAAATGCATTTCATCAAACCCAACTTTTTCATTTGAATCTCAAGTTAGCATAGAAGGTCTAGCTGGGGCATTCAATCAAAGTATATCTTGGTAGATGTCCTGTGTTCCCCCCTACCTCCCTGCTACTGCAAATTTCCAATTTCTTTGCCTCTTTCATGATCAATGTGTCCCCTTGTCCTGCTTCCCTCTTCCCACCTCCATTCTCCTTCATCGTAACCTATTCTTACCCTCCCTTAGTGCTTTCTAAGACCACACACACACACACACAAACACACACATACACACACACACACACACACACACACCTACATTATGTATAGGCTAGGATATGAAAATGAGAGAATATGCTGGGTTTGTAGTTGTTTTGGTTGGGTGGTGGTGGTGGTATTTTTCCTGACTTCCAGTCACCTCATCCATCCATTTTCCTAAAAGTTTTATGAACTCATTTTTCTTAATAACTAGACATTATTCCTTTTATTAAAAAAAACTAACTTTGAATGTTCTTTGGATGTTACCCAGGAACAGTATAATTGGGTCATGGGTTAGTTCTATTTTTAATTTTTGAGAAATATCCACACTGATTTCCGTGAGGACTACACTGGTTTATAGTCACACTGGCAGGGGAAAAATATACTCTAAAAGATATGGAACGGATTTTATTCAATGGTGGTTCTTTCCAGCATTATTAAAGACACTCTTTTTTCTTCTTTTTTTTTTTTTTTCTTTTTTTCGGAGCTGGGGACCGAACCCAGGGCCTTGCGCTTGCTAGGCAAATGCTCTACCACTGAGCTAAATCCCCAACCCCAAAGACACTCTTTTTGTCACCACATGTTGTTGACACCTTTGTTAAATGTTAGGCAAACATAGCTATGTATGGGTTCTTATACCTATGCCAGCTTATTATGACTTCCCAATTTGTTTTCATCAGTCTGCCTATCTTCTTATGCCTGAATCAGTCTGACTTTGCTGGTTGATAAAGTTCTGTCATATAATTAGAGACCATGTACCATGATACCTCAGTCTATGTTCTTTATCCTTAGCATTGCTTTGGTGTTTATTTTTGTGGATCCATATGAATACTTGGATTATTTTTTCTTGGTTTTATGAAAAATAACATTAATATTTTGATGGGGATTGTATTGAATCTGTATATTACTTGGCAATATAGTTATTTCCATGCCATTAATTCTGCCAAATTCATCTTTGCTTTCTCTTTTTCAGTGTCCTGAAGTTTTCACTGTGGGGGGTCTTTTACTTTATTGATTAGATATATTCATATTCATATGTATTTTATTATTTTGAAGCTATTATGAATAAATTATTTTCCTAATATCTTCTTTTGCAAGTAAATTGTGAGAATATGTGAAGACTAGTGATAGTTTTAACCTGCCATTTTATGGAAACTTAAATATATCTGTGAGGGCTTTTTAATTTTTATAATTAAAGAGTATTTTAATTATAGAATCATACCATCTGCAAAGAGGAACAGTTTAATGTCTTCTCTTATTTCCAACTGTTTTGTGTGTTTCTCTCATCTTATTGCTCTATCTATGACTTCAATGATGTCACTGAATAAGAAAGAAGAAAGTGGACATCCATAGCCCATTCCTGATTCTGGAGGCAATGCTTTTGTTTTTCCCCATTTGTCATAATTCCAGTGATGTTGTGATGGTTTGAACAAGAATGGCAGCCATAGATATTGTTTGGAATTTTGATCCTCAGTTGGTAGACTGTTTGGAAGGCTTGAGAAGTATGGCCTTGTTTGACAGACTGTGTCAGTAAAGGTGAGCTTTGAGGTTTCAGACTAATTACACCATCCCCAGTGTCTCTTCTTCTATCCTTTGTGGTTGTGTCTCAAGATGTGAGCTCTTAGCTACTACTCCAGTGCCATGCTTGCCTGCCTGTTTTCAGGCTTCCCTCACCATGATTCATGTTCAGGGACTCTAACTATCTAAAGCCATGAACTCCAAACTAAATGGGTTCTTTGGTAAAGTACCTCAGTCATGGCGTTTTATCACAGCAGTAGGTACGTAACTGAGAAAGTCTTTGTTTTTCACAGGCATACTCCAAAGTCATTTATGCCACGACTTTGGACGTGAAGGCCTACTGAACATTTTCAAATTCTGTTTCTTCATCTTTCAAGATTTTTTGTCCATATAATGTGATTTTTGTATGTTGAACCAACCTTGCATCCTCTGGAAGATCCTTGTTCTTTTGAGAATTTTGGCATTTATTGGTTTTCTTCTTGTTGTTTTTGTTGCCGCTGCTGTTGTTACTGTTGCTGTTGCTGCTGTTGTTACTGTTGCTCTTGTTGTTGCTGTTACTGTTGTTGTTGCTGCTGTTGTTACTGTTGCTGTTGCTGTTACTGTTGTTGTTGCTGCTGTTGTTACTGTTGCTGCTGTTGTTACTGTTGCTGTTGCTGTTACTGTTGTTGTTGCTGCTGTTGTTACTGTTGCTGTTGCTGTTACTGTTGTTGTTGCTGCTGTTGTTACTGTTGCTGTTGCTGTTACTGTTGTTGTTGCTGCTGTTGTTACTATTGCTGCTGTTGTTACTGTTGCTGTTGCTGTTACTGTTGTTGTTGCTGCTGTTGTTACTGTTGCTGTTGCTGTTGCTGTTGTTGCATCACATAGGGTTTTGGTAACAGGATAATATCTTTTTTGTGGAATAGACTTAGTGGTGTTTCACTTTTTGTTTTATGGAACAAATTGAAAACTGTTAGTATTAGATTCAGGAATAACAAAGAAAATAAAGCTTTTCCATTTCAAATCTTCACCTTCAAAGTGGGTAGCTAGGTTTGTTAAAAGCTTTTGTGGTCCATACTGGGTTACATGAGACATGGTATCATATCCCTAATGCAGCATGTGGTCCCTCCTTTTTCTGTGCTTTGCCCGTCTGTGCTATCTGTCTTTCTCCTCAGAATGAAATGTAATCTCTGTCCTTGTCTTTGAAATTCCTTTACTTCAACTCTAATCTGGGACCTCCTGGGGCCAGAACCTGTATGTTCCTTTTAGACAAACACATTGCTTTTCTATGCATCAATTCCTGTGAGTTAAAAAAATGTTTTCTTTAATTTAAAATATGATATGAATAGGCCAAATCCTTTGAAAGATTAAGGAAGTCAGGCATGGTGGCATATACCTGTTATTTCAGTACTGGGAAGCTGAGGGAGAAGACTGCAAGTTGAAGGCCACCCTAGGGTACAAAGTAAGACATTCTCAACCTTCAAAAATGGACTACAGAAGACCTAGAAAAGGATTGTGTAGGTCACAAGTTCTTCCTGCTCCATTCGTATTGGATATCAATGACTACAAGAGCAGAATGAAGTCACTTTCCAGACATTTGCTGATGGGGTGATGATCTCCTCTCTCACACTGTCTCTAAACATTAGATCAGCATCACAGATCTGCACTTGTAGCAGCGCCACCACAGCACTTCATGTGGGAGTCCTACTCTCAGCTCCTGCTAACAATAGTATTTGGATTTTAAATAGACATATTACTGGTGAGAACTTAAGCCTGGAACTATTTTTCTTTCTGTTATTGGTCAGTCATCTTCCATTCACCCTTTTTAGATAAACACTACAGTTATTCTCTCATTCGTTTTTGCTTTGGCTAAACCTACATGAGGCTAAAATATCCTGCAGTGATTTAAAAAATATGGTCAAACAATGCCATGTTTCTCAGTGTTCATGCAAAGCTCAAGCACCACTGTTGAATTTTCAAAATGTTGACTAAATCCTCTTGTTAAAACAGTGCAAACCAGGAACCATGTGTTCAAACTAGTGAAACTGAGAGAAATAGTCCATGACCATACAAGGAACAATCAATGGTATCCAGTGCAGTATCTTACACCAGTCTTACAATGTTTATATTAACTTTACAAAGTCAGGATAGTGCTTTCCTGTGTGTCTAATGCATAGACAAGTAGATGACACTTGGCTAAATATAATAAGTATACTTGTATAATAAGTGTACGTATGTAAATTATATGTATGTATTACATATGTAATAATTGTATTTATTCATACTGAAGAAGAGGCAACTAAGACTATTAACTCTGTATATTAATGCATCTATCATTACAATATCACACAGAGCATTTTCACTATAAAACATCCTCAGTACGCTCACTCATATTGTAAGCATTTGATAAATGAACACATAACAGGAATTACTGTCGGTTTTAGTGAAGCACACTTATTTCATGTCATCTCTCACTCATCTGTACATACTCTGACTCTTATGCCAATATATTCTTTTTCACATTATAATTTATATTATTAAATTTATACTCTCCATTATTCAATATGAAATGTCTTTCTCAAAGAACATATGATAGGTCATATTACCTAATGATTAATGTTTATTTCTTCAATTTTAAAGTACCAATTGACTAAAAAACCTTTATTCATAGGACTTTGTGGTCAACCTTGTTCTAACTTCATATACTTTAAACATTTTACTTCTATGCTTCAAATACCACTAGAATTTATTAAACATTTTTTAGAGAATGTTAAAAGGAAATCAAGAAGATTTTCCATGGGCCTCATCCCTCATGCCTTAGCCAGTGTGTTCTATACAGTTACCAACCTGTGTGTTCTATACAGTTGAGCCATTATGAGACATAATTATCGCCTAACTCCAGAACTTACATTATGACTCACTCTGATCTAGTACATTCTATGGATTTAAACAATGTGTGTTCCTGCGGCTTCAACATGCTAAGCTGGACCAGCCATCCAAAAATGTTGATTAAAGAGATGAGTGATGTAAAACAGACTGGGCAGGGGTATTAATTCTATGTGGCCACATTGGGAAGAGCAAATAGAGGGGGCCAGCAACACTCCCACTGCCCCCTCCCCCGAGTCTGCCTTCTAGCTGTAGTCATGAGATTTAGGTTCATAGGGAGGAAAAATGAATTCACAATTAAGCAACCTTGGTCAAGGTGTGATCCGGCACATCACTGACCCATCATTGTCTCAGTTCCTGGAACCCCCACAAGTGATCAGATGGACTGTTGATGTACGGACTGGTCTCATCACCACAGAGGACTAACCTGGTTTCTAGATGAGTACTTCTGTTGCGTACCGCTTTATTCTCTCAAGACAATTCCCTCATATGCAGAGGGGTCTTGTTCCTCCTGGAAACCGATGCTTGCTTAAGACAATGACCTCTTCTTTGTCTTCACCCTTGAAGGGAGGGAGATGAGATAAGTTAGACACTCTTTGAGTGGTTAAAATTTCCATGATGAGTCAAGCAGAGCCTGACCCACTGTAAAGGACACACACAAAAATGAAAGGAGATGTCAATCAATTTGTCGTTCCTTTTAAGTCACGTTGTAGGTCAGAAGAGGACCCGGATCTCATTCACCCTTAGAAAAAAATATGTTTCTAACTGCCTAAACAGTTATAATGATTTGTGTACAACATTTTAATGTCAAATTTCCCTTAACCAATCCCTAGAGCATACTCTTTGCCTTTTGTTTTTGTGGTTTTGTTGAGCCCAGTATGTAATATAATGCCCTTATGTATCTATAGGCCACATAATATGTATTTAACCAAGCTATAAAAACATCATTTATGTTGAACACATCTAGACAAACAAGTGTAGCAGCTATCTGTATCGTATAAGCATTGTATTAGTTACCATTAGTCATGTAAATATGGTTCAGGTCATTTGGCAGGAGGTGAATAGATTAAATGCAAATGCTATGACATTTCGCACAAAGAACTCAAAAATCCACAGACTTTGCAATTCCCAAGGAGTTCTGAAACCATCTCCATGGAAACCGAAGGACAATGGAGTTCTTCAGTATTGCAGCCTTTTCAAGTTGACTTCCTTCATAAAAACCTAAGGTTGCTCCACCATTTCAGGACCAGATAGATCATTTCTTCTTATCACTGAACAGTTCTTCGGGAAGAGCATGTGTTTCTGGGATGCCACCGTGGCTCTTCCCTGCTCCCTAGTTCTTGTGTTCTCCATCAAATTAATTCAAATGAGATGCTCAGAGCTCAGTATAGAAGACGAGCATAGTTATACAGAACAACAGAAACACACTAGAAAGGTAAGAGAGCTAGAGCGAACAAAGGCCAGGAGAGAACTATGCCAGCCTTCATGTTTAGTGGGCGTTACACTATTTCTTCATGTCTCTGGAATAGACACCATCCCTGACAGAGGCACGGGGTTCTTTCTAGATATTGATGGCCACATTTGGCTACTAGTATGTGCAATGTCTTAAGAGAGAGGGCAACACTGTCTCTTTGTTTTTTTATCAGAACACCTTGCCTAGGTAGTAATTTTATGACCTTTCAGACACTTTAGAATGGTTCTCTATTGCAGCCAGAGATGGGAACCAGATCCCATTTTTCTGTCCAATAATCAAAAGGATCACCTACTCCTCCTTTTCAGTTCCCTGGTTTTACCTTCAAGCTTCCTAATATCTGAATAGTTTAACATATATACCACAGTTTATTTGTCCAAAACCCTTCCTCTGAAAGACACCCTTGTAATTTCTAAGTTCCTAAAGTTCTAATTCACAGCAAACTTAATGAGTAAGCTGATGCCAAGAATACAGATTTCTGTCAAAGGCAGTCAAAATGATTGCGATTTCACATCAATGTAAAATATGGGATCCATAGAATGACAAAGACTGAGAGATAGGACAGTTGCACATGTCTGTGTGACCGTGAAGCAATTAGGAAAAGGATAAGTGCTTGGCTGTTGCTACCCATTAGAATGCTACCCCACATGCCAGCAGCTCCCTGGTGCTAGAAATTGAATGAGCTAGCTAGCTTCAGCACATAGAGATGTATTGGAAGAGATCTGAAGCTGCAGGATCAGGGTGAGAATAGAAATTAGGGTGTAGCACAGTCCCCAGATAGGACCAAAGACCGACAGCAAGACTACAAGAAGGGCCTGCAGCAAGAACTGTAAGAACGTGGGGGATGAGCAAACTTGAAGGTGCGGTCTACATTTGGTCACATGGGATGAAGGGAGGGAAAAGAACTCTTCTGTTTTAAGGGGGAGTAGTTGATAGTTTTAATTATGCATTCTTTTTGTTTTATGTCTAGGTGACATTGCTCTGTTAAAGGTGCCCCAAATGAAGTCTTTCTTCCTACTTTTCTTCATGCACTTCTTCCTTATCTTCCCACTGCATCCATCTTCTTCTTCTCTGTCCCCTCTTCTTCATCCTTATATCCATCCTTATCTCAAAGCAGCAGCTAATTTTCCTTTGTCCTATGTGGTAAGTTCAGTGAAATTCAAGGATACTTCCTTTGTATTCTTCCAAAGGCAGTTCCTTTACAGTGAAGAGCATGGGCGAGAAAGGGTGAGAGGTCCTGTGGGTGAAACTTCTCACACACTCTTTTGAAACTTGCCTCTCACTAGATACCACCTTCACACATACCCTTCATATACCTTTCACTCTGCTGAGCTCTCATTGGTTCAGATACTATCCCGTGTTTTTATGTTTGCTTGTTTGTTTCTTTATCTGTGCATTTTAAGTGACATTCAGGGAAAATATCCTTAAGACCAGTACTAAGAACTTCCTTCCATATGTTCTTTTGGTTCTTCTGGTTTCAAGTTTTATATTCAAATCTTTTATAACCACATTGAATTTTGTATATGATTACCCAACAAAAATGGTCAAGTGACTCAGAAAGAGCATTCTTCAAATAACAAATGGGCAATGGCTGCACAAAGCAGACGTTCAGCTAACCATCATCACGTGGGCATAAGTCAAGATCACGTGAGAAATTGCCTTCACCATTTGAGGATAGATAATGTTAAGATATTTTCAAAGTAAAATGGAGCGGTGAGCTTATGCAGAAAGCAGAATAGTTACAGATATCTCAAATGAGATGAAAAGGTGTGTAGTTACTATAAAAAACACAGAGGAAGTTTTTCAAAACATTTAAAAATTAAATACTGTTATGATCCAGCAATTTTGCTTTTAGACATCCTTTAACAGAATATCAAGTAGATGTGTGTACTTCACATTGATTTCTACATTATAGGAACAGTGCAAATGTCTAATCACACAGAGATCATATAATAAAGATAAATGTAACAAATGTTTAGTAGGTAGATACAGAAGATGGAAAAATACTTTTTTAAGGTACGTTATTTGAAAAACATTTTAGCTTTATTATTTTTGTGGGGGGGAATAGAATCATTTTCTATTGTATTTTTTTAAATAAAGAATGGATATTGGAGCTTTTATTTTATGTATGTGATGACACTGTAGCTGTCTTCAGACACACCAGAAGAGGGCATCAGATCCCATTACAGATGGTTGTGAGCCACCATGTGGTTGCTGGGAATTGAACTCAGGACCTCTGGAAGAGCAGTCAGTGCTCTTAACCACTGAGCCATCCCTCCAGCCCGTATTATTTTTAATATATTTTATTTTCTTCCATGATTAATACATTTGCTGTGTTTAAAAATACGTATATTTAAAGAACTTGAAACTTTATAAACTTACAGTCACTAATCTAGTATCACATATGTAAAAGAATGGAATACCAAAGCCAAACTCTAAATTCTGTACCTCTGCTGTCTCCACCTACAAAATGTCAAAATTATAATGCTTTTTTGACATGGATGCCGCTCTTACATTTGGTGTGTTTTATGTGACTGTGGATCGAGGCTCCTTTTCCTATCCACCCATGGACACTGCAGTCAGGCATTGACGGTGTTTAGAAACTGGCTTTCTCTCCTCTATCAGTTCTCCACATTGGGAGGATCTTTGGGTAATCTCACTAGAAGGAACCTAAGACATGAAGAAGGCAATGACTGAGACAGCTATAAAAGAGAACCAGACTTTAATGAGACAGGCTTCCAGTGTCTGGCCGACAAAACTTAGAGATCAATCAAGCAAACAAAACATTTCACTGTAATTGACAGTATCTCCTAGCATGCACTGTTATACAAATTTCTTCCCAAGTTAAGATTGCAGTTTTTTCTGTAATGAGGGCAAACATAGCACAGGCTGGACTCTTAAGGCAATGCATTTTTTTAGTAGAGCAGAAAGTGGGTCAGTTTGATATTTGTTGCTCTCTCAAATACTTCCTAGATGTATCCCAGAAAGAACATTTACTCTACAGATAAGTTTAACCAGGATGTGAGCACCAACCAATAATCCTAGCACTATTGAGATCAGTTCAAGGCTATACTGTCTGTCTGTCTCTCTTGAGACCAAGTTGTCAAGGTTGACCTTGAGCCTTCAATCCCCCTGCCTCTACTTCCCAAATCCAAGGGTTGTAAGCATGTGCGACCATGCCTGCCTTGCATGGATTATGTATTGAAGAATTGTTTTGTTTTGTTTTGTTTAATGAAATAAAGTTGGCACTCTAACGCAGACTATAACTGTGAATGTAAAGAGAGGGACACATAAAGATACACACAGAGTGTGGCTGTGTGTTTCGCCAAGAAGATTCATACTGTGGCTATAAACGTCAAGGAGACCTGGAAGAATGTTACTAGAGATATTGAGATCCCCTCTTGCAGTTCTTAGTCTTGCTAATAAAAAGAAGTTAAAAATGGATCCCAAAGGGAGCTGAAGGATGCTTTTATTGAGTTGAAAAAGAAAAAGAAAAGAAATACAGAACCAGCAAGCTGTAAATCTTACCAAGTGCCTGGAAGAGAAATATGGAACAGAAAAAGGCAAATGCCTTGTGGTTTGGAGTTAAGCCTCTATGGAGGCCAGCTACATGCTCAGTAAGGAGCTACCCAGGGCAGGAGAACCTCAGAGAAAAAGTAAAGCTCAAATCATTAAGGAAAGCACAGACTTAGAAAAGAAGACGAAAAGTCACTGTTTTCTGAGGAACACAGAAAAGCAGGCAGACTTACTAAAGCCCTCTCAGCTACTGTGCTAGAGAATAGGAATTCTGGGAAAGAACTTCATGTTATCTCATTAAAATGCTAATTATTCCTCCAATCCCTTTAGCATAGCTGTAGGTGTACCCACCTTCTGAGAGGTGATCCCTTAATCTGGTTGTTGGCCTGTCCAACTGAAATGTTAGGTCTCCTCCACCAAGACTATCCATTCTCTGGACTTTCTGAAAGTTTGGGGTCTCCAGTCAGGACAGAATCAAAGACATTTTCAGCTTATGGCCAAGGACATGAACTGGGGTCCCCATGCTTAAACTGTCTGTCCTCTCCTGTACTTATCCTCTTCCTCTCTTTAGAGGTAAGCATTCAGGGAATCAGGACACTGACCAAAGCTGACTTCATACAGTTGAGTGGGGTTTTAGACATGGCAGTTGGGGTGCCCATCTAGTAGGTCTACTTGGAGACCGCAGAAGTGTATCATGCTTATACTATACAACAACCAGCTGTGTGTGTGGGGTTGGGAGGATGCTTGACTAGCGCCTTCATGAGAAATGTGAGGGAAGAAGTAAAGACAGGAGTTATTAGCATTGCAAGTCCTAGGCAAGAAACCGGAAGAAGTCAAGATGGAGGTTATGTGTTAACAGTCCAAGACAAAGTCCATTAGAGTCTCTTGAAAAGCTCACAAAACATCCCTCTGCTGTGTTCTCCCTCTGTTTTCCTTTAGAGTCTAAGGTTGGCCTCAAGAGTGTTGAAACAAGAAGGATCTGCTTTACATATTTTGTTAGCTGTTGGAGTGGCTAGAATCACACTGTAAGGTCCCTCCAGATGGCTTGCAGAGAGAAAAGAAAGAATAAATGTGATCATCACTTGATTTTTTAAGTTAAAATAACAGTGGACCTATCTCTTTTGGTAGCGAGTAGGCACTGCAAATATTGAATTGAGTCAATGTCATGGGATCTTATATCTGGGACTCTTTTAATCAATATCATTAGTGGATTTAAGTCTAAAATTTCGGGACCATAATCCTTCAGACTGTTATAGAAACATACCAATTATCTTAATCTTTGGTTATAGTTTCTTTCTGGGTATTTAAGGTTAGGAAATTGGAGAAAATTAACCGTCTTTTTTTTTTTTTTTTTTTTTTTTTTTTTTTTACTGCTAAAGCCAGTTGAGTGTCTAGTCCTCAAGGGTGAGCAGGCTTGGAAGGAGCTTCTAGCTCACTTAGTTATCTGTTTAACAGTTATTCCACCTGAGTGAGAATGAGTTACAGGCCATGCTTTGCTGTAGCTTCACTTTCAAGCACTGAGGAAAATTTCCTAAGCTGTAGACACCAGTTACAGTCTACCCACTGAGGTATCCATGGACTCCTAGCACAAGAGCACAGATGGCTCCCAAGAATTACTGGACAATTTTAGAAATGCCACCTGAGTCACCTGGGATCTAGTTAACCTTGGAGGGTGAGGGCAAAATAGTCTCCTATTTAACCCCTGTGCTCTATTAGATAGACCTCCATCTGTGGTCATCATACATCCAGGAGGAGGTCAGTTACACCAGTCCCTAGTACTTTTAACCACTATATAATATTTATGTAAAGCTTGCATACACACACACACACACACACACACACACACACACACACAAACCCTAAACATTTGGAGATGAACTTTGATTAGAAATAAATCATTTTCTTTTAATCTGGTCCTCATAGATGTTACTATGAGCTGAGCAATAATTTAAGGGAATTCCACTAATTTAATTGATCTAAGAAGTTTAATATCACGTATAATTTCTAAACTTCATCTTGAAGGTGCCTATAAACCTGGCTTCTAACTCTGTGCCTTGGCTAAGATCCCATCTTTGTCTTTGTCTATGGTCCTGTTGCTTCTCTTTATCTGCTGTTTTGTCCTCACTCAAAATCAAAAGCAAGGCTGCTTGCTGTAGATCATCCTCTGGACTCTACAAAGAGTGAATGGATATTTTACTGCCTTGTATTTTCTTTGGGTATTGCCCAGAAATTTACAAAGCCTTATAGTATGATAACATGCACAGAGACAATATTATGTCATATATTTTATATACATACTCACACATATACACACACACTGGATTCAAATTTCTTTTATTAAGATGCTAACATTGTTAATCTCCTTATGTCTCATGGTAACATGAAAGAACATAAAATGAAAGGGAGCCAGAAGTAGGGAAGAAAATGTGTTGAAAAGATGTAAGAATGATGTTATTTTGAGTCAAAGAAGGATTTCTGCATGAAAAGACTGTGTTCTATGGATTGACTTTTAAGTCAACCCATGCTACACAGTGAGACACTACTTCAAAAGGAGTCACCATATGTGGCTATTGTTAATACATTTCCATTTAAATATAAGTCTTTAATATATACTCTAATGTGTTCTACAAGTGTTTAATGATATAATGTTTTAATAATAAAGTTATTAAAGAAATTCCTATTTATAGGAATATAGAAAACAAATAACAAATGCTAACAATAGGTATTCCCAATTAAAAGCAAGTTATAGAACTAGAGAAAAGTTATACTTTAAAGAAATGATCGCTTCCTGGTTGCTGCCGCTGCAGAGAGCCCCTGGGCAGCACCCCACGAGCGAACCTGAGCCTCGGGACCACAGGTAAGACCAAATTTTCTGCTGCAAGAAAGCTGCCTGGTGAGCTTGGGACACAGGAAAGCAGAATTTCTCTAGGACCGGGCACGTTCTGTGTTTACAGGAAGTCCCACACCCGCGGATCCCGGCCCGCAGCAGCTCTCTGCTCCCAGACCCGGTGAGAGAGAGACCCAACCGCCTGGTCAGGTGGGCACTCCTGAGGCTGCAGAGCGGAAGAGACCACCAACTCTGCTCACCCCTGCCCACATCCCTGGCCCAAGAGGAAACTGTATAAGGCCTCTGGGCTCCCGTGGGGAAGGGCCCAGGAGCGGCAGGACCCCTGTGCCTGAGACACCGCCGGAACCTGAAAGAAACAGACCGGATAAACAGTTCTCTGCACCCAAATCCCGTGGGAGGGAGAGCTAAACCTTCAGAGAGGCAGACAAGCCTGGGAAACCAGAAGTGACTGCTCCCTGCACACACATCTCGGACGCCAGAGGAAAAAGCCAAAGACCATCTGGAACCCTGGTGCACTGAAGTTCCCGGAAGGGGCGGCACAGGTCTTCCTGGTTGCTGCCGCTGCAGAGAGCCCGTGGGCAGCACCCCACGAGCGAACCTGAGCCTCGGGACCACAGGTAAGACCAAATTTTCTGCTGCAAGAAAGCTGCCTGGTGAACTCAAGACACAGGCCCACAGGAACAGCTGAAGACCTGTAGAGAGGAAAAACTACACGCCAGAAAGCAGAACACTCTGTCCCCATAACTGACTGAAAGAGAGGAAAACAGGTCTACAGCACTCCTGTCACACAGGCTTATAGGACAGTCTAGCCACTGTCAGAAATAGCAGAACAAAGTAACACTAGAGATAATCTGATGGCGAGAGGCAAGCGCCGGAACCCAAGCAACAGAAACCAAGACTACATGCCATCATCGGAGCCCAATTCTCCCACCAAAACAAACATGGAATATCCAAACACACCAGAAAAGCAAGATCTAGTTACAAAATCATATTTGATCATGATGCTGGAGGACTTCAAGAAAGACATGAACACACTTAGGGAAGCACAGGAAAACATTAATAAACAAGTAAAAGCCTACAGAGAGGAATCGCAAAAATCCCTGAAAGAATTCCAGGAAAACACAATCAAACAGTTGAAGGAATTAAAAATGGAAATAGAAGCAATCAAGAAAGAACACATGGAAACAACCCTGGATATAGAAAACCAAAAGAAGAGACAAGGAGCTGTAGATACAAGCCTCACCAACAGAATTCAAGAGATGGAAGAGAGAATCTCAGGAGCAGAAGATTCCATAGAAATCATTGACTCAACTGTCAAAGATAATGTAAAGCGGAAAAAGCTACTGGTCCAAAACATACAGGAAATCCAGGACTCAATGAGAAGATCAAACCTAAGGATAATAGGTATAGAAGAGAGTGAAGACTCCCAGCTCAAAGGACCAGTAAATATCTTCAACAAAATCATAGAAGAAAACTTCCCTAACCTAAAAAAAGAGATACCCATAGACATACAAGAAGCCTACAGAACTCCAAACAGATTGGACCAGAAAAGAAACACCTCCCGTCACATAATTGTCAAAACACCAAACGCACAAAATAAAGAAAGAATATTAAAAGCAGTAAGGGAAAAAGGTCAAGTAACATATAAAGGGAGACCTATCAGAATCACACCAGACTTCTCGCCAGAAACTATGAAGGCCAGAAGATCCTGGACTGATGTCATACAGACCCTAAGAGAACACAAATGCCAGCCCAGGTTACTGTATCCAGCAAAACTCTCAACATTGATGGAGAAACCAAGATATTCCATGACAAAACCAAATTTACACAATATCTTTCTACAAATCCAGCACTACAAAGGATAATAAATGGTAAAGCCCAACATAAGGAGGCAAGCTATACCCTAGAAGAAGCAAGAAACTAATCGTCTCGGCAACAAAACAAAGAGAATGAAAGCACACAAACATAACCTCACATCCAAATATGAATATAAAGGGAAGCAATAATCACTATTCCTTAATATCTCTCAATATCAATGGCCTCAACTCCCCAATAAAAAGACATAGATTAACAAACTGGATACGCAATGAGGACCCTGCATTCTGCTGCCTACAGGAAACACACCTCAGAGACAAAGACAGACACTACCTCAGAGTGAAAGGCTGGAAAACAACTTTCCAAGCAAATGGTCAGAAGAAGCAAGCTGGAGTAGCCATTCTAATATCAAATAAAATCAATTTCCAACTAAAAGTCATCAAAAAAGATAAGGAAGGATACTTCATATTCATCAAAGGAAAAATCCACCAAGATGAACTCTCAATCCTAAATATCTATGCCCCAAATACAAGGGCACCTACATACATAAAAGAAACCTTACTAAAGCTCAAAACACACATTGCACCTCACACAATAATAGTGGGAGACTTCAACACCCCACTCTCATCAATGGACAGATCATGGAAACAGAAATTAAACAGTGATGTCGACAGACTAAGAGAAGTCATGAGCCAAATGGACTTAACGGATATTTATAGAACATTCTATCCTAAAGCAAAAGGATATACCTTCTTCTCAGCTCCTCATGGTACTTTCTCCAAAATTGACCATATAATTTGTCAAAAAACGGGCCTCAACAGGTACAGAAAGATAGAGATAATCCCATGCATGCTATCGGACCACCACGGCCTAAAACTGGTCTTCAATAACAATAAGGGAAGAATGCCCACATATACGTGGAAATTGAACAATGCTCTACTCAATGATAACCTGGTCAAGGAAGAAATAAAGAAAGAAATTAAAAACTTTTTAGAATTTAATGAAAATGAAGATACAACATACCCAAACTTATGGGACACAATGAAAGCTGTGCTAAGAGGAAAACTCATAGCTCTGAGTGCCTGCAGAAAGAAACAGGAAAGAGCATATGTCAGCAGCTTGACAGCACACCTAAAAGCTCTAGAACAAAAAGAAGCAAATACACCCAGGAGGAGTAGAAGGCAGGAAATAATCAAACTCAGAGCTGAAATCAACCAAGTAGAAACAAAAAGGACCATAGAAAGAATCAACAGAACCAAAAGTTGGTTCTTTGAGAAAATCAACAAGATAGATAAACCCTTAGCCAGACTAACGAGAGGACACAGAGAGTGCGTCCAAATTAACAAAATCAGAAATGAAAAGGGAGACATAACTACAGATTCAGAGGAAATTCAAAAAATCATCAGATCTTACTATAAAAACCTATATTCAACAAAATTTGAAAATCTTCAGGAAATGGACAATTTCCTAGACAGATACCAGGTATCGAAGTTAAATCAGGAACAGATAAACCAGTTAAACAACCCCATAACTCCTAAGGAAATAGAAGCAGTCATTAAAGGTCTTCCAACCAAAAAGAGCCCAGGTCCAGACGGGTTTAGTGCAGAATTCTATCAAACCTTCATAGAAGACCTCATACCAATATTATCCAAACTATTCCACAAAATTGAAACAGATGGAGCACTACCGAATTCCTTCTACGAAGCCACAATTACTCTTATACCTAAACCACACAAAGACACAACAAAGAAAGAGAACTTCAGACCAATTTCCCTTATGAATATCGACGCAAAAATACTCAATAAAATTCTGGCAAACCGAATTCAAGAGCACATCAAAACAATCATCCACCATGATCAAGTAGGCTTCATCCCAGGCATGCAGGGATGGTTTAATATACGGAAAACCATCAACGTGATCCATCATATAAACAAACTGAAAGAACAAAACCACATGATCATTTCATTAGATGCTGAGAAAGCATTTGACAAAATTCAACACCCCTTCATGATAAAAGTCCTGGAAAGAATAGGAATTCAAGGCCCATACCTAAACATAGTAAAAGCCATATACAGCAAACCAGTTGCTAACATTAAACTAAATGGAGAGAAACTCGAAGCAATCCCACTAAAATCAGGGACTAGACAAGGCTGCCCACTCTCTCCCTACTTATTCAATATAGTTCTTGAAGTTCTAGCCAGAGCAATCAGACAACAAAAGGAGATCAAGGGGATACAGATCGGAAAAGAAGAAGTCAAAATATCACTATTTGCAGATGACATGATAGTATATTTAAGTGATCCCAAAAGTTCCACCAGAGAACTACTAAAGCTGATAAACAACTTCAGCAAAGTGGCTGGGTATAAAATTAACTCAAATAAATCAGTTGCCTTCCTCTATACAAAAGAGAAACAAGCCGAGAAAGAAATTAGGGAAACGACACCCTTCATAATAGACCCAAATAATATAAAGTACCTCGGTGTGACTTTAACCAAGCAAGTAAAAGATCTGTACAATAAGAACTTCAAGACACTGAGGAAAGAAATTGAAGAAGACCTCAGAAGATGGAAAGATCTCCCATGCTCATGGATTGGCAGGATTAATATAGTAAAAATGGCCATTTTACCAAAAGCAATCTACAGATTCAATGCAATCCCCATCAAAATACCAATCCAATTCTTCAAAGAGTTAGACAGAACAATTTGCAAATTCATCTGGAATAACAAAAAACCCAGGATAGCTAAAGCTATCCTCAACAATAAAAGGACTTCAGGGGGAATCACTATCCCTGAACTCAAGCAGTATTACAGAGCAATAGTGATAAAAACTGCATGGTATTGGTACAGAGACAGACAGATAGACCAATGGAATAGAATTGAAGACCCAGAAATGAACCCACACACCTATGGTCACTTGATTTTTGACAAAGGAGCCAAAACCATCCAATGGAAAAAAGATAGCATTTTCAGCAAATGGTGCTGGTTCAACTGGAGGTCAACATGTAGAAGAATGCAGATCGATCCATGCTTATCACCCTGTACAAAGCTTAAGTCCAAGTGGATCAAGGACCTCCACATCAAACCAGACACACTCAAACTAATAGAAGAAAAACTAGGGAAGCATCTGGAACACATGGGCACTGGAAAAAATTTCCTGAACAAAACACCAATGGCTTATGCTCTAAGATCAAGAATCGACAAATGGGATCTCATAAAACTGCAAAGCTTCTGTAAGGCAAAGGACACGGTGGTTAGGACAAAACGGCAACCAACAGATTGGGAAAAGATCTTTACCAATCCTACAACAGATAGAGGCCTTATATCCAAAATATACAAAGAACTCAAGAAGTTAGACCGCAGGGAAACAAATAACCCTATTAAAAAATGGGGTTCAGAGCTAAACAAAGAATTCACAGCTGAGGAATGCCGAATGGCTGAGAAACACCTAAAGAAATGTTCAACATCTTTAGTCATAAGGGAAATGCAAATCAAAACAACCCTGAGATTTCACCTCACACCAGTGAGAATGGCTAAGATCAAAAACTCAGGTGACAGCAGATGCTGGCGAGGATGTGGAGAAAGAGGAACACTCCTCCATTGTTGGTGGGATTGCAGACTGGTAAAACCACTCTGGAAATCAGTCTGGAGGTTCCTCAGAAAATTGGACATTGAACTGCCTGAGGATCCAGCTATACCTCTCTTGGGCATATACCCAAAAGATGCCTCAACATATAAAAGAGACACGTGCTCCACTATGTTCATCGCAGCCTTATTTATAATAGCCAGAAAATGGAAAGAACCGAGATGCCCTTCAACAGAGGAATGGATACAGAAAATGTGGTACATCTACACAATGGAATATTACTCAGCTATCAAAAACAACGAGTCTATGAAATTCGTAGGCAAATGGTTGGAACTGGAAAATATCATCCTGAGTGAGCTAACCCAATCACAGAAAGACATACATGGTATGCACTCATTGATAAGTGGCTATTAGCCCAAATGCTTGAATTACCCTAGATCCCTAGAACAAACGAAACTCAAGACGGATGATCAAAATGTGAATGCTTCACTCCTTCTTTAAATGAGGAAAAAGAATACCCTTGGCTGGGAAGGGAGAGGCAAAGATTAAAACAGAGACTGAAGGAACATCCATTCAGAGCCTGCCCCACAGGTGGCCCATACATATACAGCCACCCAATTGGACAAGATGGATGAAGCAAAGAAGTGCAGACCGACAGGAGCCGGATGTAGATCGCTCCTGAGAGACACAGCCAGAATACAGCAAATACAGAGGCGAATGCCAGCAGCAAACCACTGAGCTGAGAATAGGTCCCCCGTTGAAGGAATCAGAGAAAGAACTGGAAGAGCTTGAAGGGGCTCGTGACCCCAAAAGTAAAACAATGTCAAGCAACCAGAGCTTCCAGGGACTAAGCCACTACCTAAAGACTATATATGGACTGACCCTGGACTCTGACCCCATAGGTAGCAATGAATATCCTAGTAAGAGCACCAGTGGAAGGGGAAGCCCTGGGTCCTGCTAAGACTGAACCCCCAGTGAACTAGACTATGGGGGGAGGGCGGCAATGGGGGGAGGGTTGGGAGGGGAACACCCATAAGGAAGGGGAGGGGGGAGGGGGATTTTGCCCGGAAACCGGGAAAGGGAATAACACTTGAAATGTATATAAGAAATACTCAAGTTAATAAAAAAATAAAATAAAATAGAAAAAAAAAGAAAAAAAAAAAAAAAAGAAATGATCTAATGGCTAACATTATTTTTATCTTTTCTACTAAATATTTCTTTTTCTGTATAAGATAACAAATCTTTAAGCTTTTTCTATTTTCCGTAGCTAGCTTCTGAGGTTTTCATGGAATATTTAATCTTGCAAACTCACCAAATTTGTCTACGTCCTTCCACTGCGGCCACATTCTGAGGATCTTCCTAACCCTGGGGAAATGGGTATCCTATTCCTCCACCATGATGGGAGTGTCATACCCTCCTGCAGAGGTGTCATTTATGAAATCAACAACAAGGGTGGAAAGTCCCAGTGTCCTGTGGTCCCTAAAGCAGAGGCTACATGATTAGTGCACTATAGCTGACATTTTCCACAAGTCAGATAAACACTCAAATGATGTCATAAACTCAGGACTGCAGACTTAAAATAGCACATGGTTGATAAGTTCTTTCACATATTCATCTTCTAGTATCACTGGGAATTAAATGCTGAAAACCCATATAGACATTTACCAGTAAACACTAGCAAAAAAAAACAAAAAACAAAAAAAACCTGTCATTTACTAAATGTCATTTTAGGCAGAGGATTGCTTTTTTATCCCCCACCAAGTCCATCAGAATGTCATTTTTATGTGTTATTTTATATTTAGGATTTTGGATCGCTATGTTCAGGAGCAAATTCCTGGTGCCAAAGTTGTTGTAGAGTCCATTGGTGCCCGGCGCCATGGAGACGCCTTCTCCCTAGAAGACTATAGCAAGTGTGACCTGACCGTCTATGCCATCGACCCTCAGACCAACAGAGCCATCGACAGAAATGAGCTTTTTAAGTAAGTGGTTTTTATTGCACATCACCTCCATGTAGGAACAGTAGTAGCACCTATAAGTGATTATTATTTATGGATAACTGAAATCCTGCATGGGCTGGACTGAAGTAAAAAACCTCATGGGCAACAGGAGTCTGCAAAAGTCAGGAGCCAAAACAGCACTTTGAGATCTCCTCAGAGAACTCTACGGGGCTGGAGAGATGGCTCAGTGGTTAGAGCACTGACTGCTCTTCCAGAGGTCCTGAGTTCAAATCCCAGCAACCACACGGTGGTTCACAACCATCTGTAATGGGATCCAATGCCTTCTTCTGGTGTGTGTGAAGGCAGCAACAGTGTACTTATATAAATAAATAAATCTTTAAAAAAATAAAAAAAGAACTCTACACTACTCCCAACGCAAGAGGCTGGCTAAAAGGGGGAAGCAGACTCTTAGTGAGGTGATTGCCTCAAGGACTTCAGCAGGTTTGAAGGTCAGGAAGAAATTGTGACTTCTTCCATACAAGTCTATGGTAACAGAAACAAACTAACCAATCTCGTGTCCTGACTCAGAAGAGCTCAATAAATGAAAACTCACTGTCCTGTAGCTCTACATTCTATATGATAGCTGAATCCAAAGGAAAAAAAGAAAGGGATCTGGGAATGAGAAAGAAAAGAAAAGGAGGAGAAGGAGGAGGAAGAAGAGGAGGAGGAAGAGGACAGAATGGGGGGTGGAGGAGTGGGAGGAAACAAGGAAGAGGAGGAGCACAGGATAAGGAGAAAAAAAATAAAAACAGTGACAAAAGGCCAAAAACTTAAATCAAATGTTATTACATGATTTCCATAATTTCCATTAACTCCTATTACATAGTTTCCATTAATTCTTTGAATTCCTAAATGCCTTATCCAATTTTTTTGCTGGACTCTAGTGACACCTAGTGTCATGAAGATCATTGCGAAGAAATTTTAAACTTCATTTTAATTTAAAATGTGCATCAATATGTAGTCATATGTAAACACAGCTCATATGAGTATGGACCAGACATTAAAGGTGGGTTAATCGGTTTGTTTCTGACCATTGTTCTTAGTAAAACTTTCCCTAGATGTTTTTTTTAATCTAACCACCTTCTTTATGTTCTGCATAATTTTGTTTTCGTTTTGGTAACAGGTCACATGATTTTAGAAAAAGTGTGTCTGCATTTTAAGGATGCTAACTGGTGGTAAAGAAAAAAATGGATTGGGGTATGATCTGAACAGCATTCATGAACAATTTAGGATAAAATATCTAAGAGGAAACCACAAAAGAATATAGAAAATGAACCCAAATCCTGTGGGGGAAAGAGCTGAACTCGCAGAAGTATGGACAGTCTTGAGACCTCAGGGGAGACTGCCACTTCTGCCCAATGTTGCTCAAATTCCTGGCACAAGATGAAACTGCATAGTGCCTCTGGATACAGGAATATAAGCTGGTTTCTGCCTGTGCCCGGAACTGAACTGAACCAGTCACATAGCTCCATGCAACCAAATCCCATAGGGGAGAGAGCTGGACCCTCAGAAGTGCAGACACTCCTGAGAACTCAGAGGAGACAACTACTTTCTACCCACATTCCTGACCCAAGAGGAAATCACCTAGTGTCATCTCTGCCCTCTGGGCACAGGGACCTGGGAGCAATGAGAAGCAGGACACTTTGGATTTCTGCCTGCACAGAAAGCTGAAAGCCAGTCACCAGGAGCACCTACAAACCTAAGAGCAGAGGTAAGACCAACACTTCTGCGCCAAGCAACCTGCCTGGAGGCTTCAGGTCACACAAACCCAGGAACAGCTCTCTGTTCCCAGAGCCGGCTGAAAGAAAACAGGCCTACAGGAGTGCTGACAAACAGGCCTACAGGAGTGCCGAGCCACTGTCAGAGACAGCAAGACAAGCTAACACCAGAGACAACCTGATGGTGAGAGGCAAGCACAGGAAGCTAAGCAACAAAACCAAGACTATTTGGCATCATCAGAGCCCAGTTCTCCCACCAAAGCACATACTGGATATCCAAACACACCAGAAAAGCAAGATTTAGATGTAAAATCCCATGTTATGATGATGATGGAGGACTTTAAGAAGGATATAAATAACTCCCTTTAAAAAATACAGGACAACACAAGTAAACAAGTAGAAGCCTTTAAAGAGGAAACACAAAAATCCATTTAAGAATTACAGGAAAATACAACCAAACAGGTAAAGGAATTGAACAAAATAATCCAGGATTTAAAAATGGAAATAGAAACAATAAAGAAAACACAAAGGGACATAACCCTGGAGATAGAAAGCTAGGGAAGAGATCAGTAGTCATAGATGCAAGCATCACCAACAGATACAAGAGATAGAAGAGAAAACCTCAGGGGACGAAGATACCATAGAAAACATAAACACAACCATCAAAGATAATGTAAAATACAAAAAACTCCTAGCCCAAAACATCCAGGAAATCCAGGACACAATGAGAGGATCAAACCTAAAGATAATAGGTATAGGAAAGAGTGAAGATGAAGACTCCCAACTTAAAGGGCCAGTAAATATCTTCAACAAAATTATAGAAGAAAATTTCCCTAATCTAAAAAAGATATCCCTAATCTAAAATAGAAAGAGATGCCCATAAACATACAAGAAGCATACAGAACTCCAAATAGATTGGACCAGAAAAAAATTCCTCCCATCACATAATAGTCAAAACACAAAATGTACAAAACAAAGAATATTAAAAGCAGTAAGGGAAAAAGGTCAAGTAACATATAAAGGTAGACCTATCAGAATTACACCATATTTCTCACCAGAGACTATGAAAGCCAGAAGATCCTGGGCAGATGTCATATTGACGCTAAGAGAACCCAAATGCCAGCCCAGGCTGCTATATTGAGGAAAACTCTCAATTAAAATAGATGAAGAAACCAAGATATTCCATGACAAAACCAAATTTACATTATATCGTTCTACAAATCCAGTCCTACAAAGGATAACAGATGGAAAATTCCAACATAAGGAGGGAAAGTACACCCTAGAAAAAGTAAGAAAGTAATCCTTTGCAACAAAACCAAAAGAAGAGAGACACAAAAACATAATTCCACCTCCAACAACAAAAATAGCAGGAAGCAACAATCACTATTCCTAATATCTCTTAATATCAATGGGATCAGTTCCCCAATAAAAAGACATAAACTAACAGACTAGATACATAAAGAGGACCCACCATTTTGCAGCATACAGGAAACACACGTCAGAGACAAAGACAGACACTACCTCAGAGTAAAAGGCTGGAAAACAACTTTTCAAGCAAATGGTCTGAAGAAACAAGCTGGAGAAGCCATTCTAATATCAAAAAAGATAAGGAAGGACGCTTAATACTCATCAAAGGAAAAATCCACCAAGATGAACATCTCAATTCTAAATATCTATGCTCTAAATACAAGGGCAGCTACATTCATAAAGAAACATTACTAAAGCTCAAAGCACACATTGCACCTCACACGATAATAGTAGGAGATTTGAACACCCCACTCTCATCAATGGACAGATCATGGAAACAGAAATTAAACAGAGACATAGAGAAACTAACAGAAGTTATGAACCGAATGCACTTTTTAGAACATTTCATCCTATAACAAAAGGATATACTTTCTTCTAAGCACCCCATGGTACCTTCTCCAAAATTGACCATATAATCAGTCACAAAACAGGCCTCAACAGATAAAAGAAGATTGAAATAATCCCATGCATCCTATCAGATAACCACAGACGAAGGCTGGTCTTTAATAACAACAAAAATGACAGAAATCACACATATACATGGAAGTTGAACAATGCTCTACTCAGTGATAACTTGGCCAAGGAAGAAATAAAGAAAAAAATAAAGACATTTTAGAATTTAATGAAAATGAAGGCACAGCCTACCCAAACTTATGGGACACAACAAAAGCAGTGCTAAGAGGAAAACTCACAGCTCTGAGTGCCTCCAAAAAGAAATAGGAAAGAGCATACATTAGCAGTTTGACAACACACCTAAAAACTCTAGAACAAAAAGAAGCAAATACACACAATAGGATTAGAAGGCAGGAAATAATCAACTCAGGGCTGAAATCAACCAAGTAGAAACAAAAAGGACTATACAAAAAATCAACAAGACTAGGATCTGGTTCTTTGAGAAAAATCAACAAGACAGATAAACCCTTAGCCAGACTAACCAGACAGCACAGAGAGTATATTCAAATTAACAAAATCAGAAATGAAAAGGGAGTCATAAAAACAGAATCTGAGGAAATTCAAAAAATAATCAGATCCTACTACAAAAGCCTATATTCAACAAAACTGAAAAATCTGGAGGAAATGAACAATATTCTAGACAAATACGAGGGTCCAAAGTTAAATCAGGATCAGATAAACCATCTAAACAACCCCATAACTACTAAGAAATAGAAGTAGTTATTGAAGGTCTCCCAACCAAAAAGAGCCCAGAACCAGATGGATTTAGTTCAGAATTCTATCAGACCTTCATAGAAGAACTCATGCCAATATTGTCTAAACCATTCCACAAAATAGAAACAGATGGAGCACTTCCCAATTCCTTCTATGAAGCCACAATTATGCTTATACCTAAAGAACACACAGACCCAACAAAGAGAGAGAACTCCAGACCAATTACCCTTATGAATATTGATGCAAAAATACTCAATAAAATTCTAACAAACTGAACTCAAGAACACATCAAAATGGTCATCCATCATGATCAAGTAGGTTTCCTTCCAGGGATGCAGAGGTGGTTCAATATATGGAAATCCATCAACGTAATCCACTATATAAACAAATTCAAAGAAAAAAAAACCACATAATCATTTCATTAGATGCTGAGAAAGCATTTGACAAAACTCAACGCCCCTTCATGATAAAAGTCCTGGAAAGATCAGGAATTCAAGGCCCATACCTAAACATAGTAAAAGCAAGATACAGCAAACCAGTAGCTAATACTAAACTAAGTGGAGAGAAACTTGAAGCAATCCCACTAAAATCAGGGACTAGACAAAACTGCCTCCTCTCTCCCTACTTACTCAATATAGTACTCAAAGTCCTAGCCAGAGCAATCAGACAACGAAAGGAGGTTGAAGGGATAGAAATTGGAAAGGAAGAAGTCAAAATATCACTATTTGCAAGTGATATGATTGCATAATTAAGAGACCCCAAAAGTTCCACCAGAGAACTACTAAGCCTGATAAACAACTTCAGCAAAGTGTCTGGGTATAAAATTAACTCAAACAAATCAGCAGTCTTCCTCTACTGAAAGGATAAACAGGCTGAGAAAGAAATTAGGAAAATGACACCCTTCACAATAGTCCCAAATAACATAAAATACCTTGATGTGACTCTAAGCAAGTAAAAGATCTGTATGACAAGAACTTCAAATCTCTGAAGAAAGAAATTAAAGAATATCTCAGAAGATGGAAAGATCTCCCATGCTCATGGATTGGCAGGATTAGTATAGTAAAAATGGCCATTTTGCCAAAAGCAATCTACAGATTCAATGTAATCCCCATCAAAATTGCAACTCAGTTCTTCATAGATATAGAAAGAGCAATTTGCAAATTCACTTGAAATAACATAAAACTGAGCTTAGGGATAACTATCCTCAACAATAAAAAAACTTCTGGGGAAATCGCCATCCCTGACCTCAAGCAGTATTACAGAGCAATAGTGATAAAAACTGTATGGTATTGTGGCACAGAGACAGGCAGGTAGATAAATGCAATAGAATTGCAAACCCAGAAATGAACCTACAGACCCATGGTCACTTGATCTTTGACAAAGGAACCAAAACCATCCAATGGAAAAAAGATAACATTTTCAACAAATGGTGCTGGTTCAACTGGAGGTCAACATGTAGAAGAATGCAGATTGATCCATGCTTATCACCCTGTACAAATCTTAAGTCCAAGTGGATCAAGGACCTCCACATCAAACCAAATACACTCAAACTAATAGAAGAAAAAGTGGGGCAGAATCTTGAACACATGGGCACTGGAGAAAATTTCCTGAACAAAATACCAATGGTTTATGCTCTAAGATCAAGAATCAACAAATAGGATCTCATAAAACTGCAAAGCTTCTGTAAGGCAAAGGACACTGTGCTTAGGACAAAACGGCAGCCAACAGATTGGGAAAAGATCTTTACCAATCCTACATCTAATAGAGGGCTAATATCCAAAATATACAAAGAGCTCAAGAAGTTAAACTCCAGAGAGCCAAATAACCCTATTAAAATGGGGTACAGAGCTAAACAAAGACTTCTCAGGTGAGGAATATCAAATGGCTGAGAAGTATCTAAAGAAATGTTCAACATCTTTAGTCATAATGGAAATGCAAATCAAAACAACCCTGAGATTTCACCTCACACAAGTCAGAATGGCTAAGATCAAAAACTCAGGTGACAGCAGATGCTGGCGAGGATGTGGAGAAAGAGGAACACTCCTCCATTGTTGGTGGGATTGCAGACTGGTACAACCATTCTGGAAATCAGTCTGGAGGTTCCTCAGAAAATTAGACATTGAACTACCTGAGGATCCAGCTATACCTCTCTTGGGCATATACCCAAAAGATGCTCCAACATACAACAAAGACACATGCTCCACTATGTTCATAGCAGCTCTATTTATAATAGCCAGGAGCTGGAAAGAACCCAGATGCCCTTCAACAGAGGAATGGATACAGAAAATGTGGTACATCTATATAATGTAGTACTACACAGCTATCAAAAACAATGACTTCATGAAATTCGTAGACAAATGGATTGAACTAGAAAATATCAACCTGAGTGAGGTGACCCAATCACAGAAAAACACACATGGTATGCACTCACTGATAAGTGGATATTAGCCCAAAAGCTCAAGTTACCCAAAATACAATCCACAGACCACATATGAAACTCAAGAAGAAGGATGACCAAAGTGTAGATGCTTCACTCCTTCTTAAAAGAGGGAACAAAAATATTCATAGGAGGGGATATGGAGACAAAGTTTGGAGCAGAAACTGAAGTAACAGCCATTCAGAGCCTGCCCCAAATGGGTATACAGCTCAATATATATACAGCCACCAAAACTAGATAAGATTGATGAAGCTAAGACATGCATGGGGATAGGAGCATGATATAGATGTCTCCTGAGAAGCACAGTCAGAGCACATTAAATACAGAGGCGAATGCTTACAGCAAACCATTGAACTGAGAACAGGATCCCCGTTGGAGGAATTGAAGAAAGAATTGAAAGAGCTGAAGGGGCTTGTGACCCCATAAGTTCAATAATGCCAACCAATCAGAGCTCCCAGTGACTAAATTACTACTCAAAGACTATACATGGACTGACCCATGGCTCCAGCTGCATCTGTAGCAGAGGATGGCCTTTTGGGGCACCAAAGGAAGGAAAAGCCCTTGGTCCTACAAAGGCTGGACCCCAGTGTAGGGGAATGTCAGGAGGTTGGGGGTAGGAAGGGGGGGTGGGGAGGAGGATGGGATAGGGGGCTTATGTCTGGGAAACCGAGAAAGGGAATAACATTTAAAATGTAAATAAAAATATATCCAATAAAAGAAAAACAGAATAGAGCAAATGAAAATGATTTTTTGAAGAGATAAAATTTGGCATTTAGAATTTTCTTGAACTATCTGAGAAACAGACTTCTTAAGCCTATGAATTTTTCATAAGTATTTTGTGACTTATTTGCAAACACACACTCACACTCCAAGACCAAAAATGCAGATATTAGCATTAAGAATGAAAATTTAGCTTTAGTGAAATATACCAAGATATTATGATTGTTGCTTAATGCGCAGCCAAGGACAATTAGATTATTCTCTCAGTTTTTATTATCTGAAATCTAAACTCTCCCCTGGTTTTCTCTCTGTATCTCTGTCTCTCTCTCTGTCTCTGTCTCTGTGTGTGTGTGTGTGTGTGTGTGTGTGTGTGTTTTGGAGATAAGAAACAAAACTAGTAATATTAACAAGCTTATGTCAAGATCCCTTGACATAATGCCTATCTCTGGGTTTGAATCTCATTAAACTATATATAATATATCTTATAATATTGTTATAAGAGATATACTATATTTTATATATGTTCTATATCTTAATACATGCTTTAAAATATATCTTAACATATATTTATGTTAGAGAGGAGAGACAGCCACAAGCATTTTAATTCCCTTATACCAATACATGGAAATTTTTAGTTAGGAAAACAGAAAAATTCTATTGGCTGATGGGGCCACTGGGATTCCTACATGGACGGGCAATGAAGCACCTGCTGGTAATCAGAGCTGGGGTTGGTAACCCTCTGTTCTCATCCTCTCCCGCTCTGTGGCTGCTGCGTGCACCATCATGCTCAGCTTGTATTTTCTTTTGCTTAATTAATACATAAACACCACACTCCTCCCCTGTCTCCTACGTCTAGCACTCAGACTGTACTACATATTTACTGTGAGGGTGTTCACATCCTTTCTTCTTAGTTCTTAGGGTAAACAGTGGATAATTATTATCCATAGTTTCTGTCGGTAACTCAGACAAAAAGCAACTTAAGGGGAGAAAAGTTATTTACAATACCAGATTATAGTCCCTGAGGGTAGAATAGTCATGGAGGCTGGGTGTGGACAGAACTTGCCAAGGGCATCCATGGTTGAAAGACACCACGTGTGCTCGGCTCACGATCCAGGATCACAGGGACGATGAATGGTACCACCCATAGTGGGTAGGTCTTCCTTCTCAGTGAAATTAAGGTAGTAGCTTGCTGTTGTAGTTGTCAATTAATCCTGTTCATATTTGCTGGGCGGTGGTGGCACCCGTTCCTCGGTATCTGCACCAATGTTCTGGGTTCCCAAATGAAAAGTCAGTCAGACAGACAGACAGACAGATGGACAGACGGACAGATGGATGGACAGACGGATGTACACACACACACACACACACACACACACACACACAGCCTTCTATTTTAATATGTCTTAAACAGCTCAATGGCTGGGCCACTCCCAAACCTCCGTGTGGCTAACTCCTCCCCCTCTAATATCTCTGACTTATTACTTACTAACTTATAGAATCTATACTCTATCCTTCTTGTCCTAGACCCAGTGGGGGGGGGGGGGGGACAGGGGACAGGGGCGTACTGGGTCTGGTCTTCCCCAGTTCTTACATGATTGCTATGCTCTCTTCCTCTTCCGTAGCTCTCAATCCTGGCAACTACTCCTTTCCCAGCATGGTGGCTCTAAATCCTTCATCCTCTTGGTCCCCTTGCCCAGGAATGTTAAAGTACCACCTCTGTCTTCCTACCCAGCCATTGGCTGCTGGCGATTTTCTTTACCAATCAAAACCAACTGGGGGCAGGGACCCTCCGCGTCTTACATGTGGATTCTCATGCAATTTTGGGAACCCAATTAACATAATACAAGCATTAAACCAAGAACACAACAGTTGGGGTTGGGGATTTAGCTCAGTGGTAGAGCGCTTGCCTAGGAAGCACAAGACCCTGGGTTCGGTCCCCAGCTCCGAAGGGGGGGGGGGGGAATACAACAGTTTACAGCCACGCCCAAAGACTAACCCCTCACAGCTGTGTTTGCTCTCCGGGTCTCAAGTTAATAACTAATACTAACCATCACACACAACTTGCCTTTTAAACCCAAAACTCTTAAAAGATGTCTTTGTTATTAATTATTCTATTTATTTGCATTCCAGCCATTGTCTCCTGTTCCAGCCCCCCACAGTTCCTCATCCCATTCCCCGCCCCTTGCGTATTTCAATTTCAGATCGACTTCTCTCCTCTAATATAGTTTTCAATTTGTCACACAACAAAGGTTCCTGGACGGCAAACTGCTTGATATCAATAAAGACTTCCAGCCGTATTACGGGGAAGGAGGACGCATCCTGGAGATTCGGACTCCCGAAGCAGTGACGAGCATCAAGAAGCGAGGAGAGAGCTTGGGGTACACAGAAGGGGCCTTGCTGGCCTTGGCCTTCATCATTATCCTCTGCTGCATCCCAGCCATCTTGGTCGTCTTAGTGAGCTACCGACAGTGAGTATGAGGTCGCTAGGTGGATCTTCCCAGGAAGGTATTCGGGAAGCTACCTGGTAAAGTAGCTTTGCTGTTTGCAAAATGTCGATGGTGTGACCACTCTACCATTGTGTTTCCCTGCTCGTAGCAAAACTATTTTTTTTTCTTTTCTCCATCTTTATTAACTTGGGTATTTCTTATTTACATTTCAATTGTTATTCCCTTTCCCTGTTTCCGGGCCAACATCCCCCTAGTCCCTCCCCTTCTCTATGGGTGTTCCCCTCCCCATCCTCCCCCCATTACCGCCCTCCCCTCAACAATCACGTTCACTGGGGGTTCAGTCTTAGCAGGACTCAGGGCTTCCCCTTCGACTGGTGCTCTTACTAGGCTATTCATTGCTGCCTATAGGGTTGGAGTCCAGGGTCAGTCCATGTATAGTCTTTAGGTAGTGGCTTAGTCCCTGGAAGCTCTGGTTGCTTGGCATTGTTGTTCATATGGGGTCTCGAGCCCCTTCAAGCTCTTCCAGTCCTTTCTCTGATTCCTTCAACGGGGGTCCCACCAAACTAGATAAGATGGATGAAGCAAAGAAGTGCAGGCTGACAGGAACCAGATATAGATCTCTCCTGAGAGACACAGCCAGAATACAGCAAATACATAGGCGAATGCCAGCAGCAAACCACTGAACAAAACTATTTAACACCTGGCAAATGCTAAGCCCGTCTAGCTACACAGACCTTACTACGTATTTACTGTGCGGGTGTTTGCATCCTTTCTTCTTAGTCAAAGAAATTGAGATTTTAATACCTGCAATTTGCAGTAAGCAAGGCATGCATTGGGCCTGATAAGAGGTATAAGAAGTTAGTAATGTGTCCCTATTGGTAGCCATTTAAAAAAAGGAGGAGGAGGAGGAGGAAGAGGAGGAAGAGGAAGAGGAAGGGGAGGGGGAGGGGGAGGGGGAGGAGGAGGAGGAGGAGGAGGAGAAGGAGAAGGAGGAGGAGGAGGAGGAGGAGGAGGAGGAGGAGGAGGAGGAGGAGGAGGAGAAGAAGAAGAAGAAGAAGAAGAAGAAGAAGAAGAAGAAGAAGAAGAAGAAGAAGAAGAAGAAGAAGAAGAAGAAGAAGAAGAAGAAGAAGAAGAAGAATTATTTGTTAAAAGAAGTAGTTCTGGGGGTACCACAAAAATTACAGACAATTACAGTAACTCTCATAAATGCTTGATATATAACGAACAGTAAGAAATAATGCTAGAAAAGCTACTCATTATTTCAAATACCTATGGGGAAAAGTATTAAGATGTTCCTAATGTATTCGTACACTGAAACCTCTCTGTCCTAATTTGCTCTCTGTTGCTGTGCTAAAACGCTGACCAAAAACACGTTGGGGAGGAAAGATTATTTAGTTTACAAGTTATAATCTACAAGCAAGGGAAGCCAGGACTGAAGTTCAAGACAGAAACATAGAGGCAGGAACTGAAACAGACAACGGAGGAATCCTGGTTACTTGCTTCCTTCCAGGCTCATGTTCTGCTGTCTTTCTAACATAACCAAGCACACATTCTCAGGAATGTCACTGCCAACCATGAGCTTGGCTCTCCCACATCTATCCTTAGAGGAGAAAATGTCCCCTTGGTTTACCTCCAGGCAATCTGATGGGAGAGTCTTCCCAGCTGAGGGTCGTCCTTCTCAGATGAGGCAAGCTTGTGAGAAGTGGATGGGAACCCTAACCAGAGCACCCACAGGCCAGTCTGAAATCACCAATCCCCCAGTTCTGGCTTCCCACCAGTGTCAAGTTGAAAGCTCCCTCATCCAGACCTTCTTTTCTGTCTCTAAAGAATTTTCTCGCAAATTGAATCCAGTGAGTTAATTCTGACTTGCAACAAGTTCGAGGTGTGCTCTCTCCATATGAAGATGTTAAATGGATACTTACTTTCCTCAAAGGTCCTAAGGAGTTGCGAACATAACTTTTGGTCACTAAAGTTATTCTAAATGTTTCTTTAACAAATCAGTCGCTATAGTTAATCTTTAGTTCCTCATGAACAGAACTGGAAAATCACTAAGCCATCAATTTAGTATTAATTTCTACATTTATTCCGCAGTGTTCTTTCTCCCTTTTCATTCAACTGTTCCTCAAAGGAGTGTATCAGATCCTTATGCCAGTAAAATCACTATTTCTCCAAGTAAAGAAACAAGCCCTTACAAACATCAGGTCATCCTCAAGTATCCATAGTCGTATTAGAACTGGAACTCAGCCCCATGTTTTACTACAGTTTTTACCACTCCCTTCAGGTCAGTTATTTATTTCTTTGTGGTAAATGTTTTAATAACTTAAGTCTGCACCAGTAATAATGAGGGGCCACACATTCACTCACCATGTTGAAGTCCTTCCTCCTCTCCTGTATCATCAACTGTCATTACAAGCTTCTTCAGTAAACTGCTCATAATTTATAGCGAATCACGTTATAAGGCCATTCGTAACAGTGTTTCTAATGTCACTCTCTCTTCTTCTTATGCTGCTTTCCAAAACAGATTTAAAGTGTAAGTATGAGCATGAGTATTTTGCACAGGAACGTATGTGATAGAAAATGAGGAATCACAGATTATATCAATCAAGTTGTAATACTACACTGAACTGGGTATTATTTTCTTAGCAATTATTTGTGTGTGTGTGCATGGATATGCACATGTGCGTGTGTATGTGTGCATATTTAAGCTGATTCTAGACAACTTGTTATAACACTAATATGAAAGGTAAGGTATGTTTTAATCATTTCAAAAATTTGACGACTTAATTTTAGAAAAGAAATACCTTCTGTGACATTTAAAACCACAGATCACCTCTAACACTAGCACCCTGGCCATTGGTAAAAATGAGATTAATTCGAAAATACTTCTGTGAATGCTACTGCTTCTTCAAGGGGCAAATATTTACATACTAAGCACGAGAATGCTTCTGTCGTACCAACACATTAGTTCAAATATTTGTGTATAATTTAAGTGGGTCCCCTCATAACCTCGTGATTAAAATGATAGCTTATGGGTTGTGGTTTCTAAACGGGTCTTATGAGACAACCTTACTCTACTCAAGACGCCAGGCTGAGTGCACGAAGACTGCAAGGATTCAGTCTGCTATGCCTGCAGCCAAGCCTGCAGCTCCTGTACCTGCTGCGCCCCCACCACCGCCGCCGCCACCACCACCAGGAGCACATCTCTATGAAGAACTGGGAGAGAGCGCCATGTGAGTAGCAAGGGAGGACACCCGTGTGGGGTGGAGTAGATTCTGGGGGAGAAGCTAGTTCCAAGGCCATGCAGAAATACAGCTGCAAGCCTGTTACAGCCTGTCATCGTCTTAGTAAGTCTAACGTAGCGGAGAACTGTGGTGAAAAATTATAGGAAAAAAATATAAATCGTATCCATGTTAGACACGACGTCAGAAGGGAGTTCAAAGATTATATTTAGTCTGCCAATCTTTACGATATTGAGACAATTTCCGGAACAGAATTATGGATTTTTCAAAAAGCAATCGAGCAGGAGACTGTAATTGCTGATTTGAGATAAAAGAAAAAACAAAACAAGAAAAAAAAAGAAAAAAACAAACCCTCCAATTTGGCAATCAAAGTCAAATTCTGTGGTTTAAAATCAAACGTTAAGATTATTATTGAATATTATATGAAGGAAAAATTAAAATATGAACTACTAACTGGTTCACTGTGCTCCAAAGAGTCTGCTCGTTGTTGTGCTAGGAGGCAGCTGTGGTCAACGTCTCTACACGGTGGATTTCTAAGCAATTTTAAGCCATAGAGTGTAGACAGAACTTGTTCATGTATTTCCAAGACTTCCCAAATGTTTCTGGCAAACGATACGGCCCTACGTGGTTTTAATTGGATTCAACTTGTGTTTGTTATAAAACTTCAAGAGCAACTGCATTAGGGCACGATAAGCAATTTTGAAGTGAGCTAATCTCAGGGAACTTGGTTGTTGGTGACTAAACACATGGATCTGTTAAGTTCCTAGGTTTTACTCATGGGAGTAAAGCACATCTCAAAAATCATGACAACTGCTTCTACTGGAAAGAAGTTTAGACAGATGCATGGAGTTTTCAGTATATATATTATTATAGATGAAGTTATAAAATAATGTGGGTGCTATTTTAGTGTGGTATAAATACATGTAATCTATAACATTATACAGTATATAATATATATTTATATTTATATACTTACATAGGAAATATATGCATATGTATATATATATATATGTATATCTTCTATGTAAGTTGCAGTTAAAGTCGAGTTTAAAGCACAGCGTTCTGTTACCTGTAGGATTCCTTCCTTAAATACGTGTTTTCACTTCTCAGTCTTCAATGAACGCTCTCATTGAATTACTGGTGAAGTAGGAATTGAGCCAATATGATTTGATTCTCCAATTATATTGAGCAGCCCTTCCAAGCAATGATGTTTAGATTTTAAAAAAAAAATCATTTGTATGAAGTTAGCAGTATTTATATATGAAAACATTGACCAAAATACATATACGATTGCTTTTACAAAGCAAATCCATGCAGCAGCATTTGCAAATCTGCAGTCAGCAGCGGTGGATGAGAGTAAATTGCAACTAATGATCTTTAAGGGCTGTTAGCCCTTGAAAAACTGTGGCAGAAGATTTTTCAATCACGTACCGAAACATTTTAAATCTGAACCTTCCCTCGTTTTTAGAAATGCTTCTTTTTTTCTATTGAAAATGTTTTATATGGGTTCTAGTAAGGTACCAACTAAACTATCACCAGGGGAATTATTGCCAACAGCGTTTTTAAATAGAAAAAGCAAATAATTTTGAAAAAAAATATCTTCCCAAAGCAGCTAATAACTTCATGTAGATTTAACACTCTGGAATACTCACCTAGTATCTAATATATTTACTTCCTTGCCGAAACCCAGGACCAGCTCCCTAACATAGTGCACAATTTTTAAAGTGGACATACGTACATGATTCTTGGTCTTATTTAAAATTTCTCTTTCACAATTAAGATATCCCATGCTTTGCAAAGACAAAACTTTATGTATTTCTAGTAAGCAGATGGTTAGATTAAACCCTACACGATAAGATACTCGAATAAAAGGCGTAAGATCTTATCTGAAACATTATTAGATGTTATTCTCATAACTGAAGGGGAAGAAAAATTTAAGAACATGAGTTTTCTCTCTTGGCTGTGGGTATTGTTTAAAGCAAGTGTCTGTTGGTATTGCGTGATCATCCGGGATTAATGACAGCTACAACTTTTCTTCCCTGTCACACGTTCGCTCTTTCTCACCTGCGGATAACGTAGGCATAAGTAAGTAAATATCATTCTAATAAAAGCCTCTTAGAGCATTAGATGCAGTGCCATAGGCTGAGTATTATTGTCTGCACGTGGTCCTCATCTTTCATGATGTAGGTGTTTATGTTTAAAAGGGAATAGCATCCTCCCTTCTTAGTCTCCCTCCCCCCCTCCCCCTAGTTCCCTTCCGATGTGACAGTACTCATGCCCAGTAGGGACCGTTTAAAAAGTATCTTTAAGTAAGTTCAGACATAGAGCTCTTTCCATCATAAGTTACGTATATGACTACGTAGATCTCTTCTTCCAAAACTAACGGCCATATAATATCAAGTGAGATGATATTTGACATATTTTCAAAATCGCTTTCCAAGTTTAGGACAAAAGGTCCTATTGTCCAGTTGCCCCAACTTTCTGAATTATTCAGGTTGTCTGATAACCCAGCCCTTTGTGAGCATGCTCGTTTTTGTGATCAGATTCCGAAGCCACGTATCATTTCATTGCCTGACCTATTACATGTTGAATAACTTGTTTCGTCATTGTTCGAAATACTTATATTTTATTTTCCCTCTGGTTGTGAGTTAAACACTGAACAACTGACAAAATGAATTTGCTGTTATGCTCTAGCTTGAAGGGGGGAAAAAACTAATTAGGGACTAGGTGAAAAAAGAACTTGCCCCCTAACTTGTCAGAAGGAAGGGTCCCAATGCTTGTAGTTCAGGTCCTAGATTTGTGCTCTGAAACTTTGCAACATTAATTAGATTGCATGGCTACTTATGGTACTTTGCCCGGTACCCAGGCATTGGCAAACCACTATTGTTTTTAGCATATATATTTTTTGCATTCAGTGAATTTTTGACTAATGATTGATCCGTGTGATATTTGCTGAGAGTGTAAATTTCCCCCCCTCTTGTCTGTGTTTCCTGTATTTTAAAATAACTAAGCCATAGACCTTCAATCATTTTAGCTCAGGACTGGAGCATGAGGCTGATTTCTCAAGTATGATTTTTGCACTCTGAGGGCTTTCCCTTCTGTCTTTGGCAACTGTTGCTCTTTTAATCCGGAAAGGGGGCGTTCCCCTTTCTGAATTGTCTTACAAATTTTGTTCAGATATTTAGTTCCCAGAGTTACTGAGATGGGATATAGTGGGAAATTTCTGATTGAGAGACTGTCAAGACCATAACAGTGGGCTCTGAGCGCCTTCCAGAAAGGTGAGGGTAAGCAGCCAAAATCTGGGGTGCCTGTCTGCACTCCCCAAAACCAAAGCTTATACAGGAGCAAACTGTTGCCTATGGACCCAGATACTTGGTGGAATTCAAACTAATTGGGGAAGGGCGGAACAGGCTAGAGATTGCTATTTTAATGAAAATTCCTCATCTTTCTCACAACTGGATATCCCCTCCCCCTTGTCTTCCCTAGAATAGGACCTTGAAAGTGATGTTGTACATCAGTGCTTTAATGTTAGGCCTTTGCTATGTAAACTATGATAACCATGAAAACACCTTTCTTATGAAAGCTGTTTCACAACTTGTCTCCTTCTTCTCTTTCAAGTCTTTTCCTTCTCTACCATTTTGAACAAAGCAGGGGAAATAACCCAGTCCCGGAAGACAGGAGCAGTCATCGTGACGGGATGGCCTTTTCCTCCAGTACCACTGAGTCTCATGAGCCAGCTCATGTAGAGGGACCACTTGACAACCAAGCTAACCCAGCAAGGACGTTCTCATTTCTTCCAGATGAGGATGACTTAAGTACCCATAACCCCCTTTATATGGAAAGTATAGGTCAAAGGTCAACAAATTCCGACCTTCAGCCTGGAACAGAGTTTGGAGAGCTATTTGTACCCAGAACACAAGTTAAGAGTCAGTCCCTGAGGGGCCCAAGAGAAAAGATCCAGAGGGTGTGGAATCAGTCTGTGAGGTTTCCTAGGCGGCTGATGTGGAAAACTCCAAACAGACCAGAGACCATAGACCTAGTGGAGTGGCAGATCACCAGGCAGAGAGCTGAATGCGAAAAAACCAGATGCCACCCAAGCCAGCAAGGTAGCAGCAACCTAATGGTGACAACCGAAGATGCCCGTGGGTCAGAGAAAGAAGGGGGGCACAGAGACACCCTAATCGTACAGCAAACAGAGCAACTGAAATCTCTGTCTTCGGGCTCTTCTTTTTCCTCCTCTTGGTCCCACTTTTCTTTCTCAACTCTACCAACAATTTCAAGAGCGGTAGAACTCGGGTCAGAACCTGACGTTGTCACTTCTCCCGCTGACTGCACCTTGGAACTTTCTCCTCCTCGGAGACCCCGCGTTTTAAACTCCCTAGGCTCTAAGAGAGAGACTCCCACTTGTGCCTCCGATACAGAAACAAAAAGGAACTCTTTTGAAATGGTTCCCCATCCACCCAGCATCTCTGCTCCCCTCCCACAGCTGCCTCTTCCTCAACCTCCTATTGCCTTTACTACTTTTCCTCTTCCCCTTTCTTCCCCTAACCCTCCTCGCCCCCAACTTCTTACATTTTCTCTTCCCATTTCTACAACCCCCGCCTCTTCTCTTCCTCCTCCTCCTCCACCATCACTTCCTCCTCCTCCTCGACCACCAGCTCCCCGCCTTTTCCCACTGCCTCCTTCCACTTCCGTCCCATCCACAGACAGCATCTCTACACCAGCTGCTAAATGCACTGCCAGTGTCACACACGCCAGAGAAACTATGTCTACGACACAGCCACCAGCATCCAACCCACCGTGTGGGGCGGAACCCCACAGACATCCCAAAGGGATCCTCAGGCACGTGAAAAACCTGGCAGAGCTCGAGAAATCGGTGTCTAACATGTACAGTCACATCGAGAAAAACTGTCCACCCACAGAGCTCTCAAAACTCCACCCCTTTTGTCCTGCAGAGAAAACAAACATGAAAATCACATGTGACCAGAGCCAGGAAACGTTGGTTAGAGTTGTTGAAGGGATTGACGTGCAAACTCACAGTCAGTCAACGTCCTTGTAATGTCGCTTCTCCCGTTTTAACTGGGCGGTTCTTTTCTTGATCGTAACCCTCACAGTGGAGCACGAGGATTTGAACGTCACAGAAGAGTCCACTGTTTTTATCCCAAACTCAATGCAACGCCTTTCTCTTCTGCACTTTTAGTTTCAATTAACATCACCGTCACTAACTCATAGAGTAGATTGACCTTAATTTTCTTAACTTCAAGGTAGCATTATTTGTCCTACATTTATTTAAAAAGTAAGTAACTTTATCTGTTTTTAACGGGGAGCTATGGGCGTGAAAAGTACCAGTCCAACTAAAACCAAAGGCCGGTTGACCTTGTGGATGGGTGATGTTACTTTTTTTCCTTTTTAGTTCTTGACCAGAGTTTCATGTGAATGTCCTAGCTGGGGCTGGGGACAAAAAAGCAGGGTGCTAGTAAGACATAATGCTCTCTCTTTGGCTTGTTATTTCCTGGAAGTCTATGTATTTGGTGAAAAGAAATGTTTCACAGGTATAAAAATGATCCTTCGAAATGTAGGGAACGGCAGACAGCAGGGATTTCAAAGGCGATCTCAGGTGCTATAATATGTAGTTATCAGTTTTCTCATGATCTCCATTCTGGATTGTTTTGATCCTTTGAGTAGGCTTTCAGAGGAGAAATCTCTCCCACATTTTCAGTTGCTGTTCTATTTCTTTATCTCGATGCTTTCTGTCTCCTCCTTTATGACAAAAATAAATCTCATGCCTCTGACTTTTGTAAGACATCTTATTTTTTTTTAAACAAAAGTGCCAAAAATGCTATTTGATTTAGCCTGTTCCCATTATAAAAAAAAAATTACCTCCTTGTTTACAATTTTATGATTCTTCTTTCCAAGGAAACATTCTTTGATATCCAATTTATTTTACAAAAAAAAAAATAAAAATTACTTTTAAATGAAGAGATACTCTTCTTGGTGTCTTATCCCCTGTATGCTCAGAGGTTTGTTTCTTGTTTTAGGCAGAAGAAAAATATTTATCCCATAAGAAGAATGCCCCATAGTTACAGTAGTTGTTAAAATAGCCCTGAACTCAGTGACTTGCATCCTGGGGAATTCTAGCACAGCACCAGTGTCTTCATGAATCATATACACTCACTATAAGTAATATTGAGGCACACAGACATGTATATGTAAACACAAATAGCAATATTTTGTTTTTCCCATAAAACACATTGAATAAAATTTAACTACTAGAAATCCCTACTTTTGAAACAACTTCTCCTATTTGCTCAACTCCAGAATGGTAGCATTTGAGAAGATATAGACCTGAGTATTCCGGTAGAATGGCTGACACAACCAGCTCAGATTCTATTACATCACGGAAACCACGGAGGCTTTCCTGAACTCTCCCAGCCACAGTGAAACACAACTTTACTTCTGTGTGTCCACCGAGGCTGAGAACCCCGCATTACCATCGTCTCCAAGATGGTTTTTGGCTCTTCAAGTTTGGGACAGCCCTTCCGTAATTTAATGTTCACTCCTGATTAACAGGAACGATCAAAAGCTATTCCACAAATCTATCTATCCTCGGCAGCCTGTCTGCTTTCGATATCTTTCCTCCAAACCAAAGTAATTCATTTCCTGGGGTTCTTTAACGCGTTTTGTGTTGGGCTGTATGGTGGCTTCTGAAAGGGTGTTGCTGATAGTCAAGTTAAACTGTCTTCTACACGAGTCCCATAAAGGTTATTTGGACATATAAGCCTACACACTCCTTGTCCCCAGTGCTACGAGCTCACGTGTCTGTGTGAAATGTCGTTCGTCCCTCTGCACTTGTTAAGGTCCGCTCAGTGTATAAAGAATGGTCAGATGGATGATTTAAGATTCAAAGAACACTTACCATGCCTTGGTCATTATTAAAATTAAATGTGTACAGACATAGGATGTAAGTTGAATAAGCGATACACACAGGGAATGTAATTACATGAAAAGATGCATTGGTATTATTTGATTGATTTTATAATTATCAACATTCATGATTTGAAAGGACAGATAATTCTGAATATTGACTGTGTTATACAAATATACCTCTTCTAGGTAAGTTTCTGTCTTTGAGCTAAAATAGCAGTACAGTTACCCAATGAAAACACGAGAGAGAGAGAGAGAGTGGTGTGTGTGTGTATGTGTGTAAAAGTACTTTTGAAAGAGGATCTAACTCTTGTTACCTTGAACTCATAACCCACAATGGCTTCAAACTCACTATGTGGTCCACACTGACCAATTCTCCTATCTCAGCCTCCCAAGTGCCAGGATTGTAGACCTGAGCCACTAAACCAGAATACTGAAATGTTTTTCATAGTTCATAAAAATTGAAATATCCTAGAACACAAGATTTGTCTAGATATTGTGCATGATATAAGTGACTCATCAACGGGATTAGGTCCTAAATAGAAGCTGTGTCTAATTATCTCAAAAAGACAATGGAAGAGATTTGAATGTAAAGTTTTATGAGCAACAGAAGGATTTTGGTCTCCCCACAGGTACTGACTTGAGGTATATAAGCACCCCGTCCACTTCACTACAGAAACCTTCAGGAAATGAACTGCACTCAACCACCAGCAGCTTCCCCAAGCTGCTTGGTAACCACTTAAGATACATTCGATCATGTAGACTCTTCCTCTAGACCAGTGGTTCTCAACCTTCCTAATGCTGTGACCCTTTGATATAGTTCCTCATATTGGGGCGACCCCAACCATAAAAATTATTTTGTTGCTATTTCATAACTGTAAGCTTCTGTTGTTATGAGCTGTAATGTTTGTATTCTTATGAGTCTGATAGGCAACCCCATGGGAGCTGTGACACACAGGTTGAGAACCACGGCTGCCAGAGATCTGGCTGCATGGTCAGCAAAGAGACTTGTGTTGTGTTTAAAAAGCCATGCCTTTAATTCAGTCACATATCTACATCACAGCTGAGTACAACAAGATTAATACTACCAGCTGAAATATTAATATGAGATACACAGAAAATAAAGAAATATCTCATAATCAATGGCACCCATGTTGTGACACCCCCTCGTCCCTCCCAAGTGCAGACACATATTGCACAGCTCCTGATCCATGAACTTCACTTCCTTTTTATAGTTCTGAGTACTTGGAAGTTAAGAAGGTCCTTAAAAGTAAGGGAAGTCAGTTCTTAAAAGAGCGAAGAGGTCCTTTACTATAATCCTTCGTTATTGCTAGAATCAAGTTAACACATTCAGGCAATATGGTTGCATCCACTCAGAAGAATATAATCCAAGTATGCACCTACTGTATGGCTTTCTGTTTAAGAAGTATCCCTTCCCCAGTGAACATAATTTATTCATATCAAGACATTGATGAGACACCAAAGAATACTTTTATGCTAGCTGATCATTACAGAATCAAAGTGAATTATTGCCCTTTATTTTTATGTTCTTTTCACATTCATTTATTCAGTGTGTGTGTGAGAGAGCATGGGGCTCTGGAGTGTATGGACCATAGCATGGATATAGAGAGAGGTCAGAGGACAACCTTCAGGAGTTGGCCCTTCCTTTCTACTGTGTGAATTCTGGGGGGTGGACTCAGTTCATCAGGCTGCACAGCAAATGCCTTTACCTGCTCCATGGATATGGTTTGTTGGCCACGTGAGAGCGAGATCCAGGAAGATAAGTTTTTAGCCATGCAAGTACGGGCACATGACCCTCTCATCTTAATAGCATCGTAGGAAGCTCTGTCCCAACGAGGTTAATTTTAGTAAAATTGATTGTGTTTCCTCTGCTTTTCTTAAAGGGTCCTTATCTGTAATTCTCTCTGGTCTGAAAGTCCATGCATTTAACACACGTTTCCGTTTCTGCCTTTCAGGGGAGGCTTTGCACCAGAGGTAAGGGCTTTATCATGTGGTACGGCATCCAGCCTTGGAGGAAAGCCTTGGTATAGGATATAGGACTGGTTGAAGCTAGATTTGTCTTCTTCTATTTCAATCACAACTCTTAATGATGTTTTCTAATGTATTTCCTTCCTATACCTTGCTTCCTTGCTTTGGAGTTTTTTAAGCCTATCATCCTGGGTGCAAACAATGACCGGTGGCTAACATCTCCAAGGATGCTGTCTTTGCTCTGAACTGTAACTCGGAGAGGACGCTGGTAGCATACTAAATTGGGTCTTCCGGTTCCATAGATATAATTCTGGAAGCTGTAAAGTTGATTAACATTGTTTTAACAGTCCAGGTTTCTCTCTAGCACAAATATGTGAAATATCTCTAATATCATACTAGAAGCCATCTGAGTTTTTTTAATCCCCTGTCTGTGACTCAGTCTACAGAGAACATACTGAGCATTCTAACCAATGACGTTGAGTGAGATTTGTGTCCACGATGTTACTGAGAACCTCGTTTGATTTGAGTCAATCAAAGGAGTTATGTAAACACATTCTCCGTGGCTTGTACTTTGGAATGCATATATTCTAGACCACGAAGATGAAGATTAATGACCTATATGAACAACACTAGTTCTCAGGGATGATTAGAACAGATAACAGATCCATTAGAACTGGAGCGTCTCTAACCTAAACTTCCTTTCCTGTTCAAAGAGTAACATATCTGTGTGTTCACTTTGAGCAGTTGGTTCACAGACGCAATCACTTCCAGAGCTGCAACACTGCTCTACCTTCCCAGGGCACCCAGGAAGACATTATCATTTAACAATTTACTCCCAAAATCCGCTAAGCTAAAATTTGATCTAGTGTTCGTTCCCATTTGGTTAAAGCGTGAATTAGCACGAAACGGACCGACAAAGACTTTGACACAGCTCACTGAATGAGTAGCAAGGAGATGGGAACCCTACAGAACTAGAGGAGGGACAATTTCCTGACTCACAAAAAGACTTTGAAAACATACTAAAATGTGAGCCATCTGCATTTTGGTTTTTTTTGTTTGTTTGTTTAAAAACAAAATGGGAGCATGAAGAGAATGTCTTCAATATGATCCCAAGGATGCTACATCTTGTCACTCCGACTTTCTGTTCTTCCTGGGGATGCAAACATACTTGATGTGATGAGGATGAGCAGGTTAAACCCGTCAAAATAGCCCTGTGATATTTGTTTGTAGAAGCCTGAGCAACCCCTTCATGCTCCGAAGCTTAAACAAAAATATCCTCATAGAAATTGGTAATTAATGTTACTATCAATTAGCTAATTAAAGCCAATGGCTTCTGATATACCATAGGTGCCCAAGTAATTATCTGAACTATTAATTAGTAGTTTGGCAGGCGGCATCATGTGAGTAATGAATCGTACCTTAAGTGACAGGTTCAAAGCTGTTGCCTGTGTTCCTCTTTTCTCAGTGGTGTTTTGCATTTCCCATCTGAACTACTATCTAAATCTTTTCCTGTTTCAATTTCCTTTGGCAGCATCAACTGCTGAGACCTTCTCTTCTTAAACCGGAGGTATCGCTTTTCACTTTCTTTTCAACCTCACTAAACCTTTACAATGCCTTTTTTATACTTCCGTGGACAGAGTGGGCGGCCTCTGATGTGGCCCGCTTTGTACTAACGAGAGAAAACGCACTTTCAAGTTTAAATAAGCAAATAAAATGAAATCGCCTCTCGGTTGCTTGCTGGTGACAACAGCTATGAATTTTTAGCTTCTGTCTAGTACAGCGGTTCTCAACCTTTGGGTTGTGAGCCGTTTAGGGGTCGAATGACTCTTTCATAGGGGTCGCCTAAGAGTACCAGGTGTTGACGTCAGGAGTCATAACAGTAGCAAAATCACAGTTATGCAAAAGCAACAGAAGTTTATGGTTAGGGTCGCCGCAACATGAGAAACGGTAGTAAAGGGTCACAGCATTGGGAAGGTTGAGAACCACTGCTCTAGAATTTAGGCAAGCAAAGTATTATTGCCCTGACTTTTCCATTACTGCCTGAAGCCACTCCATGGCTGAGCAGGACCTGGGGTCCGTCTGAATGTGGTCTCGTCAGCTAGAACAGGCAAATAATGAAGGAAGGTTCCAACATCTATCCTGCTCCCTAGTACATGTCTGACTCAGAGCTTCCCCTACAAAGTAAAAAGTACTTTCAGAGTCACACAATAAATACACACCATTTTATTTACTACATACCTCTAAGACTAAAATGAGTATAAAATAATAATCAGTTGAAATACTGATATTCTTTGTGATAAATTTAGGTTTTTGGTAAGCATTTACAAACACTTGGTTCTTTCTCTAGGAACAGTACTCTGTTTGCTAAAGGAAAGCATTTCTTGTTTAGAATCTACACACACACACATACACACCATCTGGAGACAGGGAGCAGAAATATATAAATTTGCAATTTAGCTTTTAATCAGAAACTTTTATCAAGAAAACTCCCGGGTGATTGACTCAGAAAACTCAGGGTTACAATCCATATGCACGCACAGCCTTTCAGCAAGATATTATCCCAACCAGCACCATCACTTAAAAATGCTTATTGTCACATCCGGTTCATGAGCTTCTGGTCAACAAGCATGGAGAAGCCAAGAAAAGGGGGACTGAAACTGATCTGATTTATAGCCCTTTGAACATTTAATACAGAAATTAAGAGTCAAAGTTAGCTTCGCCTTCTCTGTGTGGTCAGCAGCAGAATTTAACCTTAAAAGGATGTTAAGAGTTGGGTCCACTCACACAATCAATTTCTGGTTCAACTTCTTAGGGATGCAGATAGGGGCCTGTGTTATGCAGTGACGAGTTCAAATCCAGCCACCTGCTTAGCTCAATCCTGGGGTCTTTGTTGACACAAGGACTTTCCTCTCTTCCTTTTCTTTTTAAACACTTTTTAAAACTTCTTTCACATCTGTGCTAGTTCCCTTCTCTGCTGACCCAGAGCTGCAGAGTAGCAGCCTGCACTCCAGGGTTCCTATTTTGGTCCCCTGTAACCTTGACCATATTGGAAGCCATTTATGCTGGGAACGTAGAGCAGCTCCCAACACGTGAGCCTTAGACTTGGGAGTCAGAAAGTGCGGGTATATGAACTGATCGTTTCTAGGATTCCATTTAAAACAGCTCGGAGGTTTCTTCTCCGTGCCTTGTGTGCATTGATTAAATCAGGCAATGCATTGATTATCAGAGTAAATGCAGCGTTTCGGAGATGCTTGCTTTATGTAAACCAATAAACTGGTGCTGTCGGTCCCTTGAAAGTCTGACCCTCCGGCGTGAAGCATACACGCGTTTTTTTCAAAGTCACTTAAATCCGGGCTTTGACTTTGTGATAATTTCTTACCGCTCTTTCTTTGAGTTTATTTTATACCTCTTTTCCTGTAATGGAAGATTCTGTTGAACTAAAACCTACAGCGATGAAATAAATGGAAGCCACTTAGACGGAAATTTCAAGAGTGCACTCTCATGCATGACTGCCGCAAGTTAATGCTCTGCACCGATTTCCCTCGTCCTGAGTGCTTTCCGGGCTTCTAAGGGGCACTTGAAGGTTACATCATTTCTGAGCTCCTGAAAGTGGGATATCACAGTATAATTCCATCCACCCTTGACCTCAGCCTATTTTCCCAGCCTGTGCTGCAGTGCTGCTACAGGGGATTGATTTCTTGAATTTTTCCTATTGGTTCTGACTTTGGACTGTTACGACCAATTTTTTCCAAATAGTTTTACAAACGTACGCCCCCGTGCCCTAGAACTTTATGGCCACCAGTTACCCACTGTCCATGGCAACATGCCACACTGCTAATCATTTTTAAAGCATTTATTCCGGGCTGGAGAGAGGGCTCAGTGGTTAAGACCACTGTCTGCTCGTCCAGAGGTCCTGAGTTCAATTCCCAGTAACCACATGGTGGCTCCCAACCATCTGTAATGGGATCCAGTGCACTCTTCTGGTGTGTTTAAAGACAGTTACAGTGTACTTACATGAATAAAATAAACACATCTTTAAAAAAAATTAAAACATTTACTCCAATAGATATACCAAATGAGTTTTAACATCACAAACGAATCGGTTTGAAAAGTGTTTTTAAGTTGCAAAGTCGATTGGCATTTTATTACTGTCGAAGGGCAATTGCAGACTTGGTAACTACAGGAACCTGGCTGGAAATGTCCGTGAAGAGACTTCATGAAGAGAGAGAAGGCAGGGGGCAGACTGCAGGTTGACCTTGAGTACAGATGCAGAGCAGTGAGTAGAGGAATAGTAACCAGACCTCATGAGAGGCAGGACCCACCACAGAGATTCTTAGCATGTGCCACGCCTATGTTTTTCAAGAGAAATCCCAGATTTTTGGTAGAATTCCTTGGTTGGGGTTAACCGGGAGTAATCCTTTTGAATGATCTGGCAAGTTGTAGCATAACTGAGAGTCACTGTCCATATTTATCACACAGATGAGTCGTGTGATAAATGTGTGTGGCTTAGAAATGGTTCCTCCGTGTCCCCACAGAGAGGTGACTCCTGACTCATGCCACACACACATGTGTTAAAACCAATTCCTATCACGAGTGGATTATCCGTATATACCAACCTACTCCCCTGTGGGTGGTTACGATTTCCCCCTCCCCCTCTCTTACTCCAGTGTAAATTCAAACTTCTTAGCCTTTTGCCATCTCTCATGATTGATACAATGGAAATCACAAAGTGTGTGAAAAAGTGGTTTGGAATAGCTACCGAAACTGGTTTTGTATATGTGCCTCAAAGCACGGCTCTAAGTGCAGAATTTAAGGAAAGTCAGAATTATCAAGTCAGAAGAAGTCTTCATAAGGTATAAAAAGCAAGGATGTGTTTAAAACATCTTTACACACACACACACACACACACACACACACACACACACACACATACACACACACAGAGAATGAGCATTAAACTGGGGTTCCTGTTAGTGTGTAAATTACTATCGGAAGATGTTTGTGAACACTATTGTGAAGTGTTTGGTGAGGGAGCTCTTGGTAAAAGAGAACCATCAATAGAGAGAGCCACTGTAATGATAACCTCATGTACTGGCTGGCCCATAAGATATAGTGACATTTAATGTTGATGACATTAATCTTCAAAGCTCCCTAAAAGCAAGTAAAATGACTGGCCTGGAAGCGTCTACAGTTTTCGAGCCAGGGAGACTGTACTTTCCCATTTATGCATGACCTAATGACAAAGGGGTTCCATGAAAACAGCTGAAACTGTAACACCAGGTGAGGGTGAGGACACTTGTCATCGAACTTCTTTTGCTGTGGTGTCAGGAGTGTTTGGAGAGATACAGACCGTAGGTACGGAAATCTCACTTAAAAGCTGGAATGTGTAAAGAATGTATTCAAAAATGCAAATTTTTCTCTTTGAACAATAGGAGTTATCCATGGAATCTGGGATTGACCCTGGCCAGGAATATGGACAAGATTATTACAGTTTTGAGCATGGGTACATCTTCAAGTTTTTCCTTCAGAATTGTATCGTTTTCTTTTTTTTAAAAAAAGTCATCAGAAGTTATTGCTGTTAGAGTGTTTTGAAGTGTCATTGGCCCCTTTGTATTGGAAAGCAGTGATTTTCATATTATTCAAGTTCCCACCATTTCTGCTGTCTCATTTACCCTGCTTGTATTTCTAGAAATGGTCTAGGAAGGTTCATAATAATTAGACTGGAATATAGAAGTCAAACATGTTTGCTCAATTCCTGAATTCACCATTTATACCGGATGCTGTGTTTTGTGGGGTTTTTTTTTTCCCTAGCCAGTACACCTGAAGTTTTGTACCAGAGCAGTTAAAAAACTAAAAACATAAAATATACTTAGGAATCTAGTAGCGAATATGAAAATGGAGCATTAATTCTGCACGCCTAAGCTGACCACTTTCAAAAGCACACGGGATGAAAACGCCACACAGGCCGTATTCCTTCCATACAAACTTTCATGTATAAACATTGATATCGCATCCTGTGTGAGATACACACTTGTATACAGAATCTCTCCTGTCCTCCATTCTTTATGTAGTTATGAAGTAGTATATCTTCCTACCTCTAGCCACTCCCCAAATTTAAATGTGAAATAACAACTATCTTCCTTGTTATTCCAGAGAGTGATTATGCCAGTAATAGTAATAATAATCAATTAATAATAATAATATTAATAATAATAATTCTCTGGCTGCCAGTAGTGGTTCTTAAAATGTAGTTTTGCTTTGTTTAATTTTTAGAAGGAATTTAATAGACCCTAAGAATCTGTTGATGATGAAGAAAAAGAAGAAGCAGAGATCGTTATGGTAGATTCTGTGAAAAAAAAAGGGTCTCAAGTTGCAAGTTTGTGTTGCAGGTATGAGATGCCCCAGTATGGAAGTCGCCGCCGACTGCTGCCACCTGCTGGACAGGAGGAATACGGCGAAGTCATTGGTGAAGCTGAAGAGGAGTATGAAGAGGAAGAGGTAAGTGTCCCTGCCTTCATCATGACACGTCATGCAGTGACAACTCTTTAGATCTGGTTTGACTAACGCACTGTCGACTAGTCCAGCTGTGAAAAGTCCTAGTAATTTATTATTTGTTTTTCAAAGAGTGGTAACAACACTGACCACATTTTTCCCTCTCCTATGGAGGGAAGTTACAATAGAACGGGCTTTCTAAAATCACAAATGCCTCTCTATACGGTATTAAGAGCCACATATATTATAAACTTTACAATACATGGTTACTTTTGTTCTTGACCTGTCTGCAGGTTCTTTTGTTCTAGACCTAACTAAAAAGATCATGAAAAATGCAGTCTTCATATTCCATTTTCAGAGAATAAAATATCATCACCGATGTTTTTTAAATGTTATGTGATTCATTGCTGAATTAACATGAATCGTGTCTTTCAAATTCTTACACCTTCCCTGCACTATTTGGTAAACAGTTCTCCCTCCATGAAATAACAGTTCCTGTGGCTCTAATTGGTTCAAAATTCTACAAGGCAGATTTTTCATAAACTTTCAAATTAATATATTTTCATGACATAAAAATTCTGAGATACAGCAAAAAGCTAACAAGCCAGAACTCTAGAGGTAATGATAATGGTTACTTCTTTGTTGAGCTAATATTAAAATTTAAAAAAAACGTAAATAATAGAAAAGAGAAAGCATTAGATTTGGGTATGAATACTATAAAGCCAAAATAAAAATAACCCACCGCCTGTCAGCTAGCTTCTGTCTATCATCTGAAAAGAATATTGTCATTTTTGAAAACTATATGCATAGCTTACAAGAGGCTCTTATCTAAAGATGAGTTTCTGCCTAACTTATGAGGGACAAGTTCACACCGTAACTGTCTCCGAGCTAACGTTTGAATTGCACTCTCAAAACTTCCAGGAGAAGCCAGAGAAAGTTAAAAAGCCCAAAGTTGAAATTAGAGAGCCTAGTGAGGAAGAGGTGGTAGTCACCGTTGAGAAGCCACCAGCGGCTGAGCCCACCTACCCGACGTGGAAGAGAGCCAGGATCTTCCCAATGATCTTTAAGAAAGTCAGGGGTCTCGCTGAGAAAAGAGGCATTGACCTTGAGGGCGAGGAGTGGAGGAGGCGCCTTGAGGAAGAAGACAAGGACTATCTCCAACTGACTCTAGACCAGGAGGAAGCCACGGAGAGCACCGTGGAGTCAGAGGAGGAGTCCAGCGACTACACGGAATACACAGAAACCGAGTCTGAGTTCAGCGAGTCCGAGACCACTGAAGAATCCGAGTCGGAGACCCCATCTGAGGAGGCAGAGGAAAGCTCGACCCCGGAGTCAGAGGAGTCTGAGTCCACCGAGTCAGAGGGAGAGAAGGCAAGGAAAAACATCGTGCTAGCAAGAAGAAGACCCGTGGTAGAAGAAATCCAAGAAGTGAAGGGTAAGAAAGAGGAGCCGCCTGTAGAGCAGGAAGAAGAGCCCCCGGGGGAGGAGGAAGAACGGCCAGAGGAAGGAGAAGAAAGCGAAGCAGCTCCCATGGATGAATCCACAGACCTGGAGGCTCAGGATGTCCCAGAGGAGGGCAGCGCAGAATCAGCCTCGGTGGAGAGGGGCGTGGAAAGTGAGGAGGAATCGGAGTCAGAAGTGAGCAGTAGCAGCAGCAGCAGCAGCAGTGAGAGCCTCTCTGGAGGCCCCTGGGGGTTCCAGGTACCAGAGTATGACAGGAGGAAGGAGGAAGATGCCAAGAAATCTCCAGGCGCAAACTCCGAAGGATACAACACAGCCCTTTAGAAGCGTTCATAGTAGGTGGTTTGCAGTGCCGTGTGCTCTCTGTGTGCAGTGCCTTCTGTGTTGGTCTCGGAAGCGGCTCTCGATCGGTTGGGCACTTAGCATGATTTCACTCTCTGACGTGATTAGGAGATAAGAAAATGACGACATACCTACTACGTAGACGTGCATGCTGAGACCCAGTAGATCCAATCTGTCTACTCTCTCTTATACTAGCGAAAGGGGAAGCATCAATACATAATACGTCACATAACACATGGCATTATCAGTGACACTTGTCGATAGCAGTGGAACGGACGCATATAGTGATGAATGGGTAGTCTTTGCAGAGTAGACACTAGACGAAGAGCAACAAATTGTATGAGTAGCTGTTTCTGGTTATTTCTGCTCCCTGCAAGGAGGCCATGTCAAAGGTACCCTCTATCGACTCCCACCTGCAAATTCTAGGAGCTAAATGAAGCCATACCTTGAAAGTTAAAAGTGATTACCCTTTAGGTTGTGTTTAAAAATCTATTGTAACCACCACAGCTTTTCTTCTAGGCAAATAAACACCATTATTTTAAAAATATTTACACAGAGACCAGAAAACTGCCCATATAGCACAAGAGAGATATTCACACTCCCCCAGTGTTACATTGTTTGAGGGGGAAAAAAAGTAGTGTTGCTTAAAGTTTCGCTCCTTGTCATTTCTGATATTGGTCGGTAAAGAGACAGCTGAATCAGCAAAATTGTCCACCAGCTGAATCAGCAAAATTGTCCATCATGTTTCAGTCTTTATACAAGGAGATGTTCTGGTTTGCGTAGTAATAAGCACTCACGTTGGGCGTATACACTCCTTTAAGTAAATGGAGTTTAAGCCAGATGACCCAGAACACCATGTTTCAACTGATTGCACTTGTCAAAATGGACAAACACTTTGACTAGCATGAGGACGCGGATTACAAACTAGAGTTATGAGGGATTCTGATTTTTTTTTTAATGCTGGAAAGAAAAACATTAAAATGGATGCAATGTACAAATTCTGTTTCTGGCTTTCTGCTGAATTTTCTGAATGGTAGAGCAGCCACAAAATAAGGAGTTGGGACTTAGCAAAATATGGATAATGTGCTTTTTCTTCTCCTGCCTCATGGTATTTTTGATGTAAAGAAAGTGTTGCCCATTAGGTCTACTCCCAAATTCAGCAACACTTTACTCAAAGATGTTTAGATTCTGGATCCAATATGGAGTTGGAGAAAATAGTGAGAGGGACCTTTTCCCTCTTGAGGATGTCCTTGGCCACCTCTCGGGGTATCGCTGTGGGTTGCACAAAAGCCTTCGGTTTCCTTTGAGAATAACCAGCGTATCGTTATTCTTTATTTTTCTCAGTGGGCAAGAAAAAGAATGATCAAGTTGGTGGTCGATAGGGAGTATGAGAGCAGCTCCACTGGGGAGGACAGCGCTCCTGAGTCGCAGAGAAGCAGAACCCACAAGCCCAGTGGCCCCAGCAATGTCAACGGCAACATCTACATCGCGCAGAATGGCTCCGTAGTGAGAACGCGCCGTGCCTGCATCGCTGATAACTTGAAGGTGCCCTCCCCTGTGCTCCTTGGGAGGCACCGGAAGAAATTAGACAAGTTGGCAGGGACACATGAGGAGAACGTGCCCCTGAACACACTGTTCAAGGGGCCGTTTGCCACAGAGAAAGTGAAAAGAACCCCAACTCTGGTCACATTTGCCCCATGCCCTGTGGTGGCAGAGCACTCGGCCGCAAAGCCATCAGGGACCAGGCTGAAAAACACAGCTGAGCAGGAGTCCATGGTAGACAGTAGGCTCTCCAGAGAGCCGATGGAATTCCACGGTGACAACACACCATCAGAGGAGGAGCAGCTCTGGATGGGTCCGTGGAATAGCCTCCATATACCAATGACAAAACTCTGACCAATAAAAAAACAAATAACTTCGTTTTTACTTGTTTTTAATGAACTCTGCTTTTTATGGTCACAAAAATCACCATATGGGGTTTATCCCATGTGCACAACCTAACACTTGGGACGATCTGCTTTACAATAAAAAAGAAAGAGAGATATCATTTGTATGAATCAATTGTTAGCCCAGAAAAACCTTTATGGACAGACTGAATTCGCTAAATAACATCACTTCAAACTCTAGTTGTCTGGTTGGACCTTGAATAAGTTTTCATTGTAATAAACACGGAATAACTTAGTAGAAATCATTTATACTTTTTTTGCTTAACATAGACTGTACTCCATTTCTAGACTTGACAGCACATTTTTCCACACATGTAAATTTATTTTCTATGGGGTGAGGGATTTTTATAGGTATGAGATTTATACAGATACTGACTGTACCACACTGACTTCATCATTAAAAAAAAAGAAAGAAAGAAAGGCTTTCAAAGTGACGGTACAGGTAGGACTCTCTAAGTTATTTTTAATCCTGAAGTTACTTATTATCCACAATGAAGTTTTAAAGTTCTTGAAGAAATACTCTTTTAGTCCTCAGGAAGAACATCCAGGGTCAAAGCTTTTGTTAAAAAATAAAAAAAAAAATTACAGTTTTACCTGGTGCACACCCTACGTGTCTGCACACATTCTATTCATTCCACATGTAGCAAATAGTTTAACAACTTTTGCAAGTTAGTAACTGGTCGGAGCAACACATAGACCTCATCGTCCTCGACAAAAGCTTAGTGAGGATTAGAGAGGACCAAGTAGACAATGACGCTTCTTGAACCCGTGTTCAGTCAATGACGCGGCAAGGCACAGAGAGAGAAGTCTCGCCTAATGTGACTAGACAGAAATACCTTATAAGGCCAGCATACTAGGATGTGTCAGGCTCACGGGCTCACACATCCTATCTGTACAGTTAAGCACCTATCTGTAGGTTAAGCACCTATCTGTACAGTCTGCAACTCCACAGCCTCGTGGCGCTGGTGCACGTAACTTCTCCGAGCTCCCGTTTATTTGCGGATGGTTTTAGTGCACATACGTATGTGCTCCAGGCCAGAGCCAGAAAACGATTGTCTGCGCACGTGTTTTCCTCGAAGAACACGGCCTTCATTTTCCCACCTCTGAACAAAAACCACAGCGGTTTACCAATAATAGAAACCAAACAAAATAACCTTTTAAAAATCGCCTTGCGTGTGGCCTATCCTGCAGCATTAGGAAGGACGACCAATGCAGGTTAAGGGAATTCGGAGTTTTATTGAATATGTCTTAGTGCAATATAGATATATTTCACTTCTAAGTCTGCATTGTACTGAGCGAGTTCATATTTCAATTAAATTCCTCCGGGCGTGCTCATTATGTGGTTGAAGAACTGAATAGCGCATTATCATTTCTTTATTGCCCTGATGTGGTTCAAACTTTAAAATGGTTCTTGCTATGCTAGTCTCTTATTTACGAGGTTAAGGAATTCTATCCACCAACTCACCCATTTCTGTGACCAGTATGTTTTCATTTCAGATATGTGAACGATACTTGGAATAATATCTTGAGATCTCATTTTATTGGGAATTAAATCCCTTTTATACCTTTAGAAAACCCATTAGCATTAACAGTGATGTTAGGAATGTAGACTCCTGTCCTACACCTGCAGGCTTATTAACAAGGATGTATGTCTTCACAATATCTAAGATGACTTATTTGCATATTGAGGTCTATGAAACCATGATGTACTGTCGGCCTTACTCCTTACCACAGGCACCAAAGCAATTTTTTGTTACATAAATTAATTTATATAGATTCTCAAATTAAGCATTCATACTTCCCTACTTGCTCAGTAATTGATCACTAAATCTAATTTAATATTTTTATGACACTTCATGATAACGACAACTACCCTCCCTTGGTATTCTTTGTACATACAGATCTGTATAATTTTTCTTCCTTTAGCTTCTGAATGTAATATGTAACTTATCTGTTGCTGATCCTATCACAGCTATTTTTTCCCCTTTGATCCAGGTTATACTTATGTCCTGGTAAGGAACTTTGTAGTGTTTTAATTATTGATAATGAAAAAAAAATAGACTTGAGATGGTGGGTAAGATGGGAGGACTTCATTAAAGCTGTGTGGATCTCGGAAATTTTCTGTGGCCACTGTTAAGACAGGAGCACAGTTCAGAAGATCCGTGTTTTGCTGAAGGCTGATGTCATAACATGATAGAAAACACAGTATTTTCAAGATAATATACTATATAAGACAGTATGCGGCAACCCGGGAGAGGGAGGTGGGGTTTCGTATTTCAGCATTTATGAGATGATCATTTTGAAATGAATGATCGTGAAGCTAATCTACTCCCAAGGTCAGGTAAAGATGGGCAGCCTTGATGTGGAACAACCAAATCAAATATTTGGTTTGAATATTTAGAGGAAAGAGACGGCCCTAAAACCCTGGCTGAATAAGTCTGGATTAGCTGGGACCACATTCACAGGACTTTGAATAGCCCACGAAACCCCGACTTGTGATTAAAACTACACACAACACAGGGGAAATAACGTAGGTACATTTGCTCTGAAAAAGAATTAACGTAGTGTTTACGTGTGAGTATAAATAAGGAAAATTGGGCCTGATTTTCCTAGAAGGGCATAGGAAGTTTCTTTTGCTTTTGTTCTTCATGAACACCAGCCTTCAGTAAGGAAAAAAACAAACCCTGCAGCTCCTGATGAATCAACATACAGTAAATACCATCACCATCTGCTTGGGACCTATGACTTAGAAGCCTTGTAGAGCCAAAATTCAAGGAAGAGGCAAAGCAGCTAGTGTGGTGAGGTATTAGCCCACAGTGTCCCCCAAGTCTCTAGATCTATTCCTCTCATTGGTTGAAAACCCTGAGAGCTGTCACAGAATTCCAACCGAGTAGCATCCCAAAGGACCTCTTAAAGTACAGGAAAAGGCTTTCCTGAGGTCCCCACTGTTGGCAAGGATGTTAAAACATGTTGTTTGCCCTCTGTGGGTCTTCCAAACAGTCACTGCTGCTACCATCGAAATGTTGCCGATAACATTTATTTATGAGAGAGCAGGAAGTCGTTGGATGTTGATTCGTGAGAGGAGCCATTATCTTTGTCTCTTCCACGGATCTTCTTTAACCTCTTGTTTTGCTTTGTTTGTTGCCTTACACATCACATAGAACTTCCGCACTGCTTCAGTTCACTCGTGAGATGGGCAGAAAGCACTAGGACTGTATTCTCAGGGCAGATGCCTCCTGTGCCTGTGTGTACCACAGTGGTGCATCTGAGGGGTAAGTTCAAATAGTCTCCAGTACTCTCATCTCCTATAGAAAGTTTCTCCCTGTTCCAGGGTGATAACGCGAATCCCTTGTTGGATTTCTCTCTTGGTTTTAGCATCGAGCTGATTCTGTTTACTTTGTTTGACCATTGAAGTCTAGTAAGTTTATGGTAAGTTAAGCACATGTACGAAGAATGCGAACATTGCCTAGAGTTTGAGAAATTATCAGGACTCCCACACTTTCCCAGTTTCTTTACCCAGACGCCTGTTCTTCCTTAAATGTTATGTCACGGTATGAAGAAAACCAAGTATGAAGTCTGAGTTAAAATGCGTTGTTATACAATTACACGATGTTTTACAAATAAATTTCTACTTGAAAGAGGTGTCTCATTACTCTGCCAGATACAGATAAAATCAGCAATCCCTTTCCCATTTGCATGTGCGACTTAATTTTACTATTGCAAATTAAAAGTCTTCTCTGCCAGCTCTTATCTTTTAAAACTGTAGGGGAAGAAAGATGAATATTTGAATGTTAATTCACTTTCTTTTTCATTTCAACCATGAGTCCATGAACCTGGGTTCTACACAGAGTAAGACGGTGTCTCCTAATGTACCATCTACTTTTTCATGAAAACACTTTTATAACCACTTAAACAATCGGGTCTTCATGTATATTTGGTGTTCGTTGAAATGGTAAATCACAGAACTATGTCAAAAAAGCATAGCCAAGTTCTCTTCTACACATTTTATGCTATTGAATTTGTTTCAAAAACTGATGGTTTTACTCATCAACTACTTGCCAGCCATCTGGTGGTCTATGTACTATTATCCATCTACCTATCATCTCTTTATAGAATTATCTACAATCAATATATCATTGATCATGTATCACCTACCTATGATTATCTGTTTATCCACTTATCTACCATCTATCTCTGTCAGAGATCCATTTATACTTACAACCTGTTATCTACCACCTATACCACATATCTACCATCTAGAATATATATATTCTGTGTGTGTGTATATATATATATCCATTATATGCCAGCTACCTAAATATATGTTATCTATTTATCATCATCTATCTTTCCATTTTTATCCATCTGAAATTTGACCTGATTTCCCTGTACATTTGGAGCTCATCTAACTGTCCAATGTTGATGATACAAAACTTTCCTCTGTCGTTAATAAATCAAGTTCAATACGGATAGATATTCTAACCCCGCCCCCATCTTAGCCACTGGAGTAGCCTTGCCCCTCTGCCCTTCCGTTCTTCTCTAGAGGGAAACTTCATTGCTCACTCCTTCTCCAGCACTCAGTGAACCTCCTTGCATAGACAAAAACTGTTGAGGGGCAAGGGTGTTCAAGAAAAGTGGGTTCATCTGTCATAACAGCAACACTATAGTCTCTGATTCCCCAATTTACAATTCGTCCCATGGGGAAAAGGGATTAACACCCTTCAAAATTAAACCATGAAGTTGTTTTCAGTAGTCTTCACAGATTGGTCTAGATGTTAGGACTGACACAATTTTAAACAGTCCTCCTACTGAACAAACAAGAAAATGTAGCTGTTTTTCCATAGTCCTGTTAATATATGCTTATAAAAGAAAAATGGGAGTAGTGTATCGGTTGGGGAAGGAGTTTTCCTTTCCTTTCCTTTGGACTGGGAGTTTCGGAGGATGAAAACTAGAGTACTGATATTGAAGAGCAGACACTGTGTGAACCAGAGAGTCCTATGGTGGTATAACATTTGTGAGGCCAGGGGAATATTCAGAGGCGTGTCCGAACCATGTCTCATCTCCAGTCCTCGAAGCGGATATGTGTAATGATTGTATTAGTCTAGGCTCTTTGGGTTTGAGGTGAAAATGAGTTTAAATAAAAATATAACCCATGACTAGGTTTTACTTTCCCCTATCCTCAGTAAGCACTGAGTAATGGCATTTGGGAAATACCAAAATCTGTGACTTGCACGTCCTAATCTGCTTTCTTTCTAATCCCTCATCAAGTTGACATACCTTGGATTCCCCCAAGTGACTCGGAATCCTCTAACGTTACAAAAATACTAGTCATAGTACTGAAGAAAGGGGAGGGATTTTAGATGACATAAACAACCCCAAAACTATATTAAATCATTTTAGTTATATGTGTATTAATATTAACAAAAAGTGTAAGTGTTAAATATTTCTAGGCTTTCCTACAGCATTTATTATTCCACTATATCAAACTAAACATGACATCTTTTCCCAGAGATATATATCCCCATTCAAATAATGTTGAGGTTCAAAGGAAGCCTATAGGTACATACTTCAGAATAGAAATGCATACATTTTTAAAGCAAGGCCTATGGGGGATGAAAAATAGACAGGAATAGACAGATTTATTTTAATTAATGTGCCAGCAAAGCAATTCAGCTCACAAGAAAAACAAAACAAACTAAAATATATGTGTTGTGTTTGTAGATTTCTGTCCCATAAATTTCTTACCATGGTCAGTTCCAAGCTATGAACACCTTAGAAGTACGTCCCCAAAACTCTTAACTTAAGAACTGGCCCCCACCAACTGACATGAACTCAAGGCTTGTGTCTCACTCATAAGATTGTCAACAGTGCCCACTCTCAACCTCAAAAACTGGCAATAGAATCTTCCTTTGTAAATTACAAAAGAAAGGCTTTCCTGAAGGACAGGTGACATCAGGAAAACTAACTGGCCAGAGGCAAGCTGTACAGGAAAGAAGGAAACAGGAGAGACCAAGAGGATTTCATGAGGGATGCCAATCAGGTCGGAAATATTTTGATATAAAGGCAATCAAGGTTAAGAGAATAGAATTATGGATTAAAGATATAAATTTCATATGGTACAACTGGACAGATGGAGACAAGGAAATAAATAAAAGATTAAGCCAGTATCAAGAAAGAACCCAGTCAGCAACTAACCCAACTCTATACATTCCCTGAGCCTGTAATTTTTTTTTCTTATCCTGTAGACTTCCAGCAATCCCTTTAAAAGTGCCAAACAAGAGATCCTGACTTGTAATCAGTTCTTTTCTGCAAAAGATAGGATTCATTAAAGTAATTAAAATAAAGGTAATGAGAAACATCAAGGTAAACATTTTAACGTAGAAAGCATGGACCCAGAAGCCATTCCAGTTGGACCTTTCTAATATTGAATCTGTTGGCTCCATCTGTTTTATTTCTGCATTTTCCTTTCCCTATTTGAAATGACGACACTTAACACTTTCCATATTGAATCCGTCGGATTTCCCAATGTGTTATATCTCTCAGGGTCTGTTTATTTTTGTATCTTAGCAAAATTAATTAAGTCAAAATCCGAAAATATCAATTTGAGAGAAGACTGAGTTAGCCAGAGCCAGGCTGACTCCATGACACGGCAGCTTGGGAGACTAGGTCTAAGTTACTGTTTCCCTGAACTGGAAAAGTCCAAAACAAGTCAGTTCTATGAAAAACAGCCCCTCACGGCAGCCAATCAGGAGTTGCCCCGTTACCCAACCTGAGCCAAGTCTGAGCCAAGACCATCCCACATGGGCAGCCAATCAGGAGCTGCCAAGAACTACCCAGCTACTTGGCCTGAGCCAAGAATAGTTAATCAGCAATGATTCCGGAGGAAAGTCTCCCAAATTCTACAGAACCTTCACCCATCACAAAGGCACCCATATCCCTGGAGACAGAGGTCACCAATAAAGGGAAAGAGAGGTAAAAGTCAACTGCTCCTACCTAGCACGCTTTAAAATGACGCTACAAAGCTCACACCTCTGTTTGTCCATTCTCTATGGTAGATCCCTATCTGCTGGTTCCCTGCATAATAAACGTTCTTTACCATTGCTTACCTGGGATATCGCTCATTGGCGAGTCACGGGCCATACACAGGTAATAAAATCTTTTATTCATGTGCTGCTCGTGTTTACATAGTCTTCCCACCTAACAAAATCACAAGAAGTTCAGCCCAGCAGGAGAACACAGATTTGCGCTAACCACAGGGATTCTGGTCCTAGCTGTGCCAGCAACTTGTGAATTTTACAGCTCTGAGAAAGGAAAAAAAAAAAAAAAAAAAAAACCTCTCCTGTCTGGAGTCGTGAGGGTTAACTGGAGTTATTTGTGCAGAGCTTTTAAAACAAGCATATGCATGGGACAGAGGAGAGTATGAAGGAGGTCCCTACAAGGAGGGACTTTTTTCCAAGTGCGCCAAGAGTAAGTCCCACCCAGAGAACAGAGAAAGGACTTAGCCTGCTTCCTCCACCTGTAGATGTGTAAGGAAATGGACATGGTGTATATTTACTGTTATTTCTCCTCTTGGTTGATTCCTACTCCAGCCCCATGTTCCCAAATAGTGAGGGAAATGAGACAAGTTTCTCCTCTGCTCCTTGTTTGGGAAATCAGGGTCTGTTTCAAGGTGCTTTGTGCTAGCATACGGTCGCTCTTAAGCAAAACGACTTGTAAAAGCACACTGAGACCAAATACAACAACTCGATTTTCATGTGAAATCTCACGCAGAAGGCTCCATTGTGCCCAGAGTGTCCAATGATGTGAAAAGAAAGAGCAGCTAAAGATTGTCGCTGTTGTTGTGGTGGTTATTTTGTTACAGCTCTTTAATTGACTCCCAACTGCTCCCTCTTTGAAGATGAGTCTTCCTGACTTTGGTCCAAGGTCAGATGAGAACACTAAATAAGGAAGCGTCTTTAAACAATAGAAGGCAGGCAGCAACCTTGGAAAGGATTGTCTGCTACCTTCTTCTGTTTCTTTCTTTTTTTTTTTTTATCCTAATGCAATCTTCTGAGCATTGTAGATCCATAGATTGTTCTGTATATATTTTATCATCAACAGCTCTACTCAAGGCATCCTTCCACACTAGGTCCACCCTTCTGGATGTCCCTTCCCCCAGACTTCTGAAGGAGGAATTATTTAAGGGATTGTTGACAGCTGCTATCCCTAAGAGAACCTTACATAGCTGAAGTCCATTTCTCACTGTGTCGGGCCAACCTAACACTGTCCTTAATGTGATGATTTGGAAGTCTTAAGTTATTCTGGCTTCCAGGGCATCTGTATCTTCCACGAATGGCAAACAGGAAAGCAGCTTGCAGAATGAAGGTAGGCGCACATCACTTCTGCCCCTCAGCAGTGGTTCCGATGTGGTTATACCTAGGTGCAAGGGGCTCTGGGAAACATAGCACAGGTATAAAGGTGGCACTTATTAAGTCTTGAGTTGGGACAGCATGGCAAAGCTCTAGTTGCTTCTAGGCATTAAGAGAAGCCTAGGGGACATGGAGTGACAAACAGAAGACATAAGACACAAAGATCAGAGGATCTCAGGCAAACACACACAAGTTACAGGCTTACCAAAGGATCATATTCCAAAGACACAGGGAAAGCATCTGCAGAAGGGATCTAAACACCAGTGATGTCCATAGTCCTATCTGAGTCCTGTCTTCACATCATCAAGGAAGGAGCATAACCTTGTGCAGTCAGTGCACAGATACAGGTGTGTAAACTACATCTGAGATTAGAAAAGATGAGAAGGGGTGTGCCTGAGCCTCTAGTTTGTACCAGAAAACTCTATGGCACTCCTAAGTGTAAAGGATAGCACTCCATTCTGGAAGTCTGAACAGTGGCAAAATATGTAACTCAGCTACCAAAAAATAAAGGCACGGTTTCTTTTCACATTTATGGCACAAGTATGGAGTGTGTGTGTGTGTGTGTGTGTGTGTGTGTGTGTGTGTGTTTCCACACATTCTTTTTATTTTATTTGTTTCTGAGACACAGACCTAAAGACATTCAACTATGAGATTACTACCTTTAAATATTGTAAAACTATCTATGCATTCTTTGTGTTTTTAATTTTATCTCATCTGATGACACAATCTAATTTTATATTACTTCCTGCTTTTGCTCAATAAAATTTGATGGTCCTCCTACCAAAAAAAAAAAAAAAAAAAAGAAGAAGAAGAACAACACACGTCTCAGAGACTACATCCAAAAATACACCCCGTAGGAACCAAAATGTCCAGTATTTTTGTTTGCTTATTTTAGATTTTGATTTCAGTAGAATCAAGTAGATCATACAATATGAAACTTTATTAATTCGTTTACTCCATACTTCGTGATATACCCAAGAGCTGGTGTTTGAAATACAGTGTCTCCATAATCAGAAAAATCACCAAAGGGCTTAATGTCTTCTCTGGGACAAACGCAGTGTCAAACGTTTGAACAAAACAAGCCAGATGGATATAATTCGCCAATGTGTGTCATGTATAAATTAAATGTCAGGCTTATATAATAAAGTTTCTTTAAACCGAGCGTTTATATAAGCAGCATTTATAGCATTTGCTATAAAGAAGAGCAAATACAAAACAAATAGTTTGCTATGCATTTTCTGAGGTATAATTAACATTGGCTTCTCTCTTAGTAGTCTATTGCTGTGAAAAGACACCAAGACCATTGTAGGGCACCCTCCAGTGGTGAACAACGGTACTGCACATGTGCGGTTTTTGCACCTGGTGTCAGTTGGCCGTTAATATGCTAATGAGTGGGCAGTACCATGCTAGTGAGGTGATTCATTCTCCGCCAACCCCTGGAGGACAAGTAGTGGGGTGATAGTGGGGTGACCCATGCCCCACCAATCCCTGAGAGATTATTAGCATACTGTTGTGTATATAAGGCAAGCGAATTTGCCGCTCGTGGTCCCCGTATCAGCAATGAAGGTGTCCTACAATAAAGGCTGTTGACAAGGATCCAACGGTGTTGCGTCTTCCTTGCCGGATGAGGTGGGCGTGACAGACCAGGGCAACTCTTAGAGAAGGAAGCATTTAATTGCAGCTGACTTACAGTTTCAGAGGTTTAGGCCATGATTACCAGGGTGGCACACAGGCAGACCTAAGGCTGGAGAAATAGCTGAGAGTTCTATGTCTGGATCCATAGGCCATAGAAGAAAGAGATGTTGCCCCTGGTCTGGACTTAAAGCCCATCCCCAGTGACACACTTCCTCGAACAAGGCTACGCCTCCTACTCCTTCCCAAGTAGTGCCACTCCCTAATGACTAAGCATTCAACTATATGAATCTATGGAGTCATTCAAACCCCCACAAATCCCCTAACTATAATTAGCATTGGTTCCTATATCAGGACTTGCGTGGAATTTTACTCTAAATGTTGATGTATTACATAGTCACTCTACTGAATGACATCTCCTCTTACATCGAGAGGACTAAGCCAGGCAGACTCCATGACAGGCTCCAAACAACCTGTTTGAGAGACTATCCCTAAGTTTCTGTTTCCCAGAACAGGTCAACAACTCCTGCTGTTTTTGCCTGAGGCAAAAGCAGTCAGGATGAGTCAGCAACAGTTTCTAGGCTCCCCTTGGAAAGTCCCAGGCACCCTAGCCAATCCCAGAGATAGCCATACTCCTTAGTGATAGAGCCAGCCAATCAGGATAAGGGTCACTTACACCCTGGAATTCCCTTCATCGGCTTTCTTTCTTTCTTTCTTTCTTTTTTTTTTTTTTTTTTTTTTTTTTTTTTTTTTTTTTTTGGTTCTTTTTTTCGCCCTCATCGGCTTTCAATCGAGCCTGAGCGTTCACATTTCTGTCCTGCATCCTGGTGAATGGTAGATCCGTGCATGCTGGATCTCTGCAGAATAAACGCTCTATGCTGTTGCATAGTATTTGAGTGTCATTCTTCGGTGAATCACGAACCCATAACATTTGCCCAAGAAACTTCAGCATATTCTATATAAATTGAACCACAGCTGATTTCTTTTCAAACCTCAACACACATAACGTCTTCTATCTTTATCCCCTCCCCCCACTCAGTGGCTCCGTGCTGCTCAAAGCATCCTTGATTTTCTACTCTCTCCCCTACCCTCTATAATATTCCCCCTCCCTTCCCATACCAAGAACGAGGCACCTTTTCCTACCTTCCTTCACTTTTACTCTCAAAGGGGTAATTTTCTGTTTGTAGACTCTACCCTGACCTAGGTATGAAAACAACTGGCCAGGGCTAGGCCAAAGATTCTGAATAGATTCCTCCAGCATTTACTCACACCCCCAGGGAAGGGGAGACTTCTAACGTAATCTTGACAGAATTTAAATTTGCCATCTAAGAGTTTTGGGATTCTCCATTTTCTTGTTGCTTAACCTTCTAATCCAATATTGTAGCGTATTGTACAGCTTCCAGAATGCCACCTAGACGATTTCTTTCGGCACGGCTCCTGTCTGAACATCTGAGAAAGAGAACTTAAAAGACTAGGGACTAAACTTGCAGGGGCATCAAGAGAGGATGCCAATGTGCTGCTGCAAATTTTAGAAAACTTTTGTTTGGTTTCAGACTCCAGGACAAGGGGTTGAGATGTATATTTTACATACCAAAGCAGATCTGGCCTCCAGGTTCTCCCAGCATCCCTCAGTCCCTAGTTGGCATGCCCCGCCCCGACCCCTGAAATTTGAAGCCCAGGGTCTGAGCTGCCCTTCCCTCAAAGACTCTACTGTACATATTCCAGACATTTTAGTGGACGACTCCCCCACCCCACCCCCTGTCCTTCCCTGTGAGCACTTTCTCTCTTCCCCCTCCCTCTCCTCGGTCCTAGGTCCTTGGGGCCAGTGATGAGTATCCTAGAGCAGGCTCTCAACAAACTTGTATTTAATATAATCTAATCCAGCTCACAGCCAACCACTGGAGTGAAAATGGGGTCCCCAATGGAGGAGGTAGAGAAAGGACTGAAGGAGCTGAAGGGGTTTGCAACGCCATAGGAAGAATAACAATATCAACCAACCAGACCCCCTAAGCTCCCAGGGACTAAACCACCAACCACTGAGTACACATGGGGAACCCATGGCTCCAGCCACATATGTAGCAGAGGATGGCCTTGTCGGGCATCAATGGGAGGAGAGGCCTTTGGCTCTGTGAATGCTTGATGCCCCAGTGTAGGGGAATGCCAAGGTGAGGAGGGGGTTGATGGTTGGGGAGGGGAGCACCCTCACTGAAGCAGCGGGAGGGGCGAATGGGATAAGAGGTCTGGGGGGGAGGTGACAGGAAAGGGGATGACATTTCAAGTTTAAATAAAGAAAATATAAAAAACAAATATAATCTAATCCAGCTTGAATTGGCTCATGATCATCTCTCACGAGGAAATAATCATTTCTGATCATTAGAAAAGGTTTCACATTATATATTGTCCATTGGTTTTCATGGAGAGTCAAGGTCTGTGAAGCCCCAGATGCTACACTGAAGCAGGGATAGCCAGCCCGTAGTAGCCAAAGTTACCTGAGGCCATGCCTACCTCAGAGGTGTTAAATTGATAATGCAATGATCAAAGGACCCTGCACTTTCATATTTGTGTTTGACGGAATTCAAAAATACCCACTGACTCTGTGTGCTCAGACAAGCAAAGCACAGGAGTCTTTCAAAGGAGCTGTATTTGTATATTTTAGGAGATACACTTTGAGAGTTGGGATGTTTCTTAGCCAACTCAGGGCATTTCCATGTCTTCAAATGTGAATTGTTTGTTGCATGGAAAGTGTTATACTCTTTTAAGAAGTTATTTTGAGAGGGGCAGGGGTTGGGGCAGAGCTGGGAGGGGTGGAGGGAGGGGAAACTGAAGTCAAGGTATAATGTGTGAGAGAAGAATAAAAGTTAAATTCTCGAAGCACAAAAATAGAAGTTACTTTGAAATAAGTCATGGGCTGACTGATCATTGTCCCACTGTGTAGAAAGGCACTAGCCCTTTTGTCACTGTATGTGACGCCAATGAGGCTCCCTGCTCATCCCCTACCCCGGGTCACCAGGTACACACAGTACAGTGTGGCACTGTGGTCACCACTATTTTGTCTCTTTCTCTGTGAGGCAAACCTATTCTTTTCCTGAGGTGGGCAAGGACACATGTCCCTGTTTCTGTGCCTGGTTTATCCCACTTAATACAATGAATCTGGGTTCCTTCCTTGACTGAATCTCTTTCCTTTAGATACTATTCCACTGAAGGTTTAGCATATTTCCTTTGCCTTGCTGACTCTATGTCTTAGCACATGTAAACATGACTGAAACACAAGGGGAAGTTATCTCGATTGCTGGAAGGACCAATGTGTCTTAGATACAATTACTCCTATTGACTATGTATCCAGGCGTGTGTTTGCCCAATGATGGGATAGTTCTATTCAATATTATAGTTTGTGCTGTTTAGTAATGACTGTAACCATAAATATAATTCTGGATAATATTTTCTATGTATCTGATATTGCATCATGTGTTATATCTGCTATTATGATCCTTGGGTTTTCTCTAACACCAAATCAATAATGGACTATTTCTATGAAAAGATGTCCCACGAGAGTAGGACTCGTTTCTGTACAGGAGCCTGGTTAGATATTTAGTTTTACGAAGTCTCATTCCTTGGTTCCCACTTCTATAACCAGTACCTTTTGCTAATTGTTTTGCTTTTGATAAGAAATTACTTTATTTTTTATTTTTTAAAACATTTCTATTTGTTCTGTGCCAAATAGAGCACTCTCTTTGCACTCCTTGGGTCTCTCCTTTCTTATGAAAACTGTCATAGAAAATATTTAAACTCAACCCAGGGCCTCTACTCTGCAATTACTTCCCAGATGAAAGACATACACAAATTTATAGTCACAATAAGCCTTAATCAGCACAAGAGCTAGGCAGATATCTACCCTCAATGCTACTAAAATATATTTTCTATTGATAACCCCAAGTTATTACTTACTAGGTTTCACCTGGGTTGCTCTGAATTCCAATTGGCCAGCCCTCAGGGCCATGCTTTCTTGACGCCTAACCCATGGTGTCTCTTCTCCTCTCTCTACCTTCCTCTCTCTCTCCTCGTGGTCTCTTCCAGTACCAAGCCCCACCTATCTCAATTCTTCCCAGCTATTGGCTGTCAGCATCTTTATTTACTGTACGGCTAGTTCTATGTGTCCACTTGACACCAGCTGGAGCTATCACAGAGAAAGGAGGCTCTCTTGAGGAAATGCTTCCATGAGATCCAGCTGTAAAGCATTTTCTCAATTGGTGATCAAGGTGCGAGGACCCAGCCCACTGTGGGTGATGCCATCCCTGGGCTGGTGGTCCTGGGTTCTAGAAGGAGCAAGGCAGTAAGCAGCCCCCCTCCGAGGCCTCTGCATCAGCTCCTGCCTCCAGGTTCCTGCCTGTGTGAGTTCCTGTCCTGATTTCCTTTGGTGATGAACAGCCATGTGGAGGGGTAAGTTGAATAAATCCTTTCCTCCCCAACTTGCTTCTTGGTCATGATGTTTTGTGCAGGAATAGAAACCCTGACTAAGACATTTACCAATCAGAAATACCTTGAGGCAAGGTCACATAGCAACCACTGGGTCTGTGTGGGGACTTTTTTGTCTCCAGAGCAACCAGGTCCTGGAGGCCCACACCCAGCATTACAATACATAGCAGCAGACCAAACCTCAACAAAGAACCATGCCAAAAACTCTACAAAGATCAAAAATACTTAGAGAGAATATCATAAACAACATACAGCAATAAAATATACAAGAGGAAGGAAAACTTTGAACACAGTGAAATTGAATTAGTCTTTAACAAACTTTCCACAAGGAAATGCTTGTTTTGCAAAGAATCTGCTCGTGAATGCTGCCAAAAAAAAAAATCTTTAGGAAATTAAATAGTTTTCATTTTTTAAATCATTTTTGATATTATAATATAATTATATTATTTCCCCTTCCCATTCCTCCCTTCAAGCCCTCCCATATACATCCCCCCTTGCTCTTTCAAATTCATGACCTCTTTTTCTCACTAATATATTCCTAAATATCCTGTTCGGGTTGTGTGTTACTTGTATGTATGTTTCAAGGGAGTTTGCTGTGAGATTCTGTCTCCTAGTCTATCAGAAGCTACAGTCATAAATTCTAAGACAACTGCCCACAAACTAGCTGAACAAGGACAACAACGGATGGGGCGACACAATTGGGGAAGGTCCACAAGGCCTCAACCCTAGACAGAAGACTGCAAGCAAGTGAGGGACGCAGAGAGCAGGAGACGTGGTCCTCCCTAGGGATGAGCACACCAATTTGCTATCCAATACCAAAGGTCAGCCCTGAAAACATACCTATGATACCATTATACAGAGGAAACTATCGTGTTTTTAAAGATGCTCCTTTAGGAATGGAGAAAACTTAAACGAAGCCTTTGTGGGGTTTCGTGTGTAAATTTCCTAATGCTATCCATCAGAAACTTCCCCTCGATGTGCTTTATATATGCGTGGGTGCATATACCGATGAGTGCATATACACATGAATATATCATATATAGTTATATATGTTATTATACTTATATTGTTCTGTTTTACATGTATAATGTGTGTTAAATGTGATGACCAGGTGGGATTATCTAAGCCATGTTTTGTAGTTTTATTGAGTAAAAATAAGAAAACAGAGCCTATTGTTTTATCATTTTATACATTATGATTTAGCTTTTAGAGAACACGGGCATTAATGGATAACCTAGAAAACACCGTTCCAGAATCAAAAATGCAACGCTTTGCCATTCTGGAAGAGGGGATAGCATGGATTTTAGTGAAACACTCAACTAATTGGAAAAGCGCTCAACCATCAAACAAAAACAGATCTTTAGAAAGTAACTTCAAAATAAATAACTGAAGTGAGTTCATGTGTGGCACAAAAAGTCAAGTCACCCTGTGTAGAGCCAAGTAAGTGTTTACACACTAGTAAAGTAAGGGAGGGGCATCCAGAGTTAAGATCAGCCTGCAGATACATAAATCTGAGGCCAGCCTGGGCTACATATGACTGTCCCCAAAACAAGTGTAACACACAAAGCAGGTATTATGGTTAATGATAATATACTTACTGGTTTCCAGTGACATGGATTTTTTTCTGTGATAATCAATACGCTTCTTTGGTTGAAATATTATTTTTCTCCAACAATAAAAGAGAACTGTGCATTTGTTCTTGTATCCCCTTCATGGATTTACATGGTGTGGTGGTTTGAATATGCTTTGTCCATGCAAAGTGGCACTATTAGGAGAAATGGCCTTACTAGAGGAGGTTCACTTTGTTAGAGGAAGTGTGTCACTATGGAGGTGGGGCTTTGAGGTCTCATGTATACGCTAAAGTCTGGAAAGTATGAGCCAAGCCTCCTCCTGACTGCCAGCCCCGTGAGAAGACAGTCTTCTCATGGCTGCCTTCTGAACAAGATATAAAACACTGGCTGTCCCAGTACCATGCCTGCCTGGATGCTGCCATGTTCCTGCCATGATGATAATGGACTGAACCTCTGAAACTGTAAGCCAGCCCCAATTAAATGTTGTCCTTTATAAGAGTTGCTTTGGTCACGGTGTCCGTTCACAGCAATGAAACCCTAACTAAGGCACATGGTGACTCCATCATCTCTCTCATCCTTCTAGAATCCTCTCTCCTTGTAATCCCCAGTTGTTTACATTGTCAGACTCTGTGGAAATTATGGTGTCCTGGTTCCAGTTTATGCTTCAATGTTTTTCAATGGGTTGGATATTCTGTCAAGATCTCACTAGCAATTTACCCAGTTTCTCCCCCCTGCCCTCCCCATAACTTTTTTCTTCGTGTGCTTGGGTTGATTTTGGTTCTCTTTCGCTTTAAAGGCTTTATTTTTGTATATAAAATGTTAAAGTTTTGTTTAATGTTTTAACGCTTATTTCAATGTACATCGTGGCTTTCAATTTCACATATATCTACTTTCACATCTTAACTTAAAATATGCAATTTTCAATATATTTATATCTCCTTATTTTTGTCTTTGCTTCAGAAGTTTTGCTCCATCTCAAAGTCAAAGTCAAATCGCCTTACATCTTATTCTAATATTAAACGTTAGGCTCTTATTTGTTCCTCAGCTGTGTGTACTTTCTACAAGAGAGAATAATAACAAGTCAAGTGGACTCTGGGGGAAACATCAGTCGTAGTCAAGGGATCTGAGTTCTCACCCTATTACTTTGGAGGATATTAATCTCAAGTTCAACACGG